>NC_142875.1:5165681-5317196 GCF_051225735.1 Oryctolagus cuniculus | reverse complement strand
TACTGGACCCTATTTATTTTTATATTGATTTCCTCATTAATATTAATTCCTTCTACAGATTTTGTTTAGCTTTTTAATTTGTGTTGCTGTTGTCTTGTTCCTGTAATCCCTATATATATTAGCACATTTGTCTAAAATCTTTGTCCATTACTTTAGTTTTTCATGCTTTTCTCTTTTTATACTTCTAAGAGTTTCACAATGGATGAAAAGAAAATTTAATCCACTGAGAGTTATGGTCGGAATTCACATGCTTGAATTCTTTGCAGCATCCCCATATAATAGCATTTGTAAACACTTTGAGGTATTTCTTTACCATTACCTTTGTTTTCTAATATTTACTACATGAGAAATTTAAATTTTTTTGTAACTTGAATTTTTTGCCATTATGAATTCTATTAGAATTTATCTTTTAAAAAATACACATGCTTGAACCTATATTTGTCAAATTACCAGGGAGGGTTTTTAATTTTTAATTTAACAAAATATTACATTCTTCAACTCATCTGCCATCATTTTTTGGCTACAATGAAATGGTTCAGACCTATTTATTTTCAAATTATTAACATTTTGTGTCTCCCCTCCTAGTAATCTTGAACATTTCAATATTGTATTTGTTTTGTTCAGGGATTATCTGATTATCATGAACAGAAACACACTGGAGCTACTTCCAGTAGATAAAGTTAGGAGGAATACAAGGTCCGCAGCCTCCTGGGCAACATGCAGAGCAGAGGGAGGAACTGTGGCCATCAGAATCGGGAGTGCTCCCCTCTTGGGTGGGGACGCACAGTTCGATTCCTGCTGCAAACCCCACATCTTTGTCTTCCGCACGTATCTTTGCTGCTTTCTCAGACACACAGCCTGTACGTGACCAGAGCGTTTGGTGCTCAGTTCAATGCCATCAGGGAGTGACTGCAATCATTGAGTTCCAGTGACACTGTCCTGGGAATAAGGCTGCTTGGTTTGTCCTGCTTACTTGTACCTGTCCACCCCGTCATGCCATGCACGGTTTCTCACAGCAAACACTGCATGTGTTGGTCTACTCACTTCGAAAGGGAAAGTTGCTACTTATATTTTCTTTCCAACCAAATATGAATTTTTTCTCTTGGGAGGTTGTAGGACATCTTTATGTTTGAAAAATCAAGGATATTTGACCTTTGAACTATTTTTTCTGGGTTCAAGAGAATTATTTTAATATTCCAATAAGAATGCCTTTAAATGCAGCAACTCGGGCTTGCAGGAAGCTCTCAGTGTACTGTAACATGATCTGATTTTTGTTCCTCTTGAAGTTCCCCATTTCTTCAGTGTGTGTGGGCCATACCTGGTCAGATGGCATTTTCATATTCGCTTATCCATTCATTGCCTACAGAAGTAGAACAGTCCTATGCCTCTTTATTCTGCTGCTTATTTAAACACCCTTTTTTCTTAATAGAAGTTGTTAAAAGTGCTGAGTGTAAGACTGGTAATATTTTTAAATTTTATTTAAGTTATACAAGTTTCATGTATTTCATAAATACAGATTTAGGAACATAGTGATACTTCCCAGCCTACCCCTCCTCCTGTCCACATTCCAACCCTTCTTCCTCCTCCCTCTCCCATTCCCACTGTTAATTTTTACAAAGATCTACTTTAAGTATACTTAATGATCATAAAGTTAGCCCTACACTAAGTAAAAGAATTCAACAAATAGTATGAAGAAAAAAAAAAACACTGTTTCTCAACAGAAGAGAGAAGGACTATAAGCAATCATCAAATTTCAATGTCCATTTCATGCTAATAATTCACATTTTAGGTACTCCATTAGTTAGTCAGCGAAAAGATATGGTATCTGTCTTTTTGGGACTGGCTTATTTCACTAAGTCTAATCATTGCCAGTTATGTCCGTTTTCTTGTAAAAGACAAGATTTCCTTTTTTTCTTTTACAGCTGAGTAGTACTCCATAGTGTATATAAGCCATAATTTCTTTATCCATTTAACAGTTGATGTACATCTGGGTGAAGGGTAATCTTATACAGGAGAATTGAAATATTTAATGTATTTAATAACCGTACTTATTTTAAAAATGGAAACAATGTTAATAAAAATAACATGGAAATAAGGCTATCAAAAGGTCTAAATTGGAAAGTAAGATTTAGCTTTATTCCTAATCCCATTCTCTAGGGTCACTTTTGAGGGTGTCTTGTTTGGCTTTTTTAAGTTGGAGATGATTATCTTCATAAACCTAACTGGTATGTTTCTTTTTTTGTAGAGTTACAGACAGAGACACAGAAAGGTCTTCCTTCCATTGGTTTACTCTCCAAATGGCCGCAACTGCCGGAGCTGTGCTGATCTGAAGTCAGGAGTTTCTTTCCAGTCTCCCATGTGGGTGCAGGGGCCCAAACACTTGGACCATCCTCCACTGCTATCCTAGGCCACAGCAGAGAGCTGGACAGGAAGAGGAGCAACCAGGACTAGAACCGGTACCCACAGGGGATGCCAGCGCCACAGGCAGACGATTAACCTAGTGCAACACGGCACCAGCCCCCTGGTATGTTTCTATATCTATTTTTAATCCATTTATTTTAGACCATATTTAACTATTTTCAAATAAGAAAATTGCATAAATTTCTCACTGTAGTTCTTCCCTAGCCCATTAATTTCCAAATCTTGGTTTTATACTCAACCTACTACAGTTACATTTTTCAATAATTTTGATGTGTATGTTAACTTCGAAATTTGAAAGTGAAAAAATTGTTCATTTAATCATTTCATCACGGTAATATCAAAATATTTGACTACTAGACAAAATATTCATTTATTCTATGTTATCAGTTCACAAAGTCATGAACTGTGGGTAACTTTATATTTAACTGATAATTCTCTTATACAGTTTTTCCTAGAGGTTCTACCAATCATTTTTCAGAAAGGAAAAATATTCTACTGTCATCTCTATATCACTAAGTCATTCAGTTAAATGGCACAGTTGTACCATTTTTAATGTTCTAATGTGAATAGATTGTTTTTGTTGCAGATAGTATGATTTTTCCACTACAATCAATAATAGGGTCCTAAATGTCCTTCTAAGACTACTCTTTTGTTCTGCCAGACTTTCACATAAACCATATGAAAATTAACTTTCAAGAGTGTGCATATCTAATTTAAAAACTGAAAATAATTTTCCCTTTTGAAAATCATTTTCTATGAATATGGGATATGAGATGCATAATCTTTTCTAAATTTTGGAGCCATTGCTTTATTTTCTAGTATCATGGTGAGAACTGACCCAATTGCAATGTCTCAAAATTCTCTGGCTAACAAAGCATCACCTCAGTGTGGGAAACAAAAAAAAATATCCTTTATCAGTTCAAAGTCCCTAAATTTCATTATCTGAATAATTTAAATCACTTATGGATATGATACTGGGCATAATAAGTCCTGGGATAAAAGTAATCTCCATCTGTGACGTGAGAAAGTGAGTTGCTCCAAACATACAATAATAAAACAGGCTTAGGGTAGCAGTTCCAGACACGTGCTTCAAAACAAGAGGAAACAGACAAAAGAAGTCCACTGATCCAAAACAGTTTTGAAATTTGGTGGCATAGACTCCATTAGCTTTGCAGACTGGGAATATTCTTATGATTCTTGGCCCCTGACCTCCACTACAGTTTTGTTTATAAGTTGTCTTCCCTTTTTCTGTGAAAAGTAGCATGAATTTGCATTTGGGTAGCTTTTTTTTTCTTTAGATTTGTTTGTATAGTTGAAAGACAGAACATCAGAAAGATGGGGAGGAGAAGAGAGAGAGCTCTTCCATCTGCTTATTCATTTCCAAAATTGTCCGAAACAGCAAGGGCTGGACCTGGGTGAAGCCACGAGCCAGAAACTCCATCTGGGTCTCCCATGGGGGTGGCAGAGACCTCAGTACTTGGAGCATCATCTCTGGGTCAGAAGCAGAGCAGGCAGGACTGGAACTGGCACGCTAATATGGGATGCTGGCTTTGCAAGTGGCAGCTTAACCCACTGTACCACAATGTTGGCCTTGCATCAGTACTTCTATTAGCATATTTCTCAGATTCTATAGTCATATGCCCAGTTGTTTTTCTATAGTGGGTACTTATTGTCCAACAGATCTCTCTCCTTTTGCATTTTACTATAAGCAATGAGAGAAAATCAAGCCACACCTTTAATAATTTGGGAAATCCTCTCAGCTAAATAATCATGGTTTGACTCAACAACTTCAATTTCCATACAACTACAAGATAAAGTTCTTCTGAACGTTCTGATACTACATGACATGTCCCTAAATTTCCTTTAGAATGTTCCCTCATTAACAGTCTTTAAAATCCATTCATCTATGAGTTGCCTGTTTAAGGAAATATGGGTTTTCTATTTTGTATCACCAACTTTCTCCACTTTCTTGTGGTGCTTGTCACAATTTTTCTCCATTTCTAGTACTAAAATCTAGTGCTAGCATTTTGTGGCTATAAATGACATTCAAATAAATCAGTACTAGAAGTCAGAATTCTGGGTAGATTGGACTAGTTTGTCTCCTTTGATTGATTTCATGAGACTGAAATCAAGGTGTTGGCCTTGATTACCCAAGTTCATTCAAGAAGTTGGCAGAATCCAGTTCTATGTGGTTTTAGAACTGATATCCTGATTTTTTGTTGGCTGTTGATTGGAAATCCCTAGCTTATGGAAACCACCTGTATTAACTGGCTCATGGCCCCTCTGTCCCTCTTTAAAATCTCTCAACATTGGGTTGAGTCCGTCCCATGTCTACAATCTCCGACCCCTCCATTGGCCTCTTCTTTTTGACTTTTGTGTCTTTTGTTATTGCAGTGGGCCCATCTGAAAAACCCAAGAGAACTCCCGACTTTCACACTAGATGATTAGCAATCATAATGCGATGTGCAATGTCCTTTTTGCCTGTGATGTAACAGTCACTGAAAGATGAAATCAGGTGGTTCTGAATCCTGTGTACCACACTGTTACTATTATTCTCATTTCATTGACGGTCTGAGTGTATTATGCTCTTTGAAACCTTGAATATTCCTAATATGTTGTATTCTAGAATTTCAAGATGTCTACCAGCCCTTTCTTTATGGCTTTTACTGAATGCCTCAATCTGAAAATTTTTCCATCTCTCTAGCATTGCTTTCATAATCAATCCTTCCCTAGCTCCTGCCTTTGTTGTCCCTTTGGATATGTCTTAGTTTCTCCAAAAAAAGCTTACATTGGATATATCCCAGTCCTTCTATGCAACATTTTTCTCTTGTCTCCTTCAATTGTCAAATTTGCCTAAGAGGCAGAATTCTCCTTCCAGTGAGTGAGTAGGGAACAAGAAGTCAGATTGCACCTCCCTCCCAGTGCTCGGAGCACTGAATGCAGAGGCTGCTCTCATCCATCTCGGTGGTTTATTCGGTGTCATTAGGAAGTAGACCCCTGGTTTTATTGAGCCGGCACCACCAAGAAGCCTGTAGGAACAGTGAACGATAGCCTGGCAGCTCACATATGCTGGCAATCTCATCCACCAGGTAATTTCTGGCTTATTTTGTGTTCTTGTTCTCTGCAGTTCCTCCAAAGAAGTCCTGCTCAACAAAGGGTCCTCCTGAAAGAACAGTTTGCATCTCTCCTGCAGTCTTCAGACTTTTCTTTGAAGACTCATATCGGGCTGTGTTTGGCGATGGCACATCTGCTTTTTCTATTCCATACTTTTTTTAAAGTCTCAATTCTCACAATGTCCTACTTTCTAGGTTTCCTTGCTTCTATGAATGTCTCATCTTTATAGTTTTTACTTCAGGTTCAACAGGATTTAGAGACAGATGGGAGGTAAAATGTTGGCTTCAGCTTGCCAGCGTGGACCAGGAGCCACACGCAGACTTAAATGCAATGATTCACTGCTCACCAAGACCATGTTTCACAATCATATAAATCCTAATTTAGTGTGGTAGAAAATGGTTTTTGAAATTTGTGTTACAGCTTTATCTCTTCATTTTATATTTTCTACAATAGTAGTTTTATATAAATGCAATCTAGGATTTGCCTAAAAATAACTTACAAAATTACAAAACAGTACCAGTGTTTGAAGTATGTCCACTTTTCTCCCTAAAGATAAAGAAAGCAATGAATAATCTGTATAGACTTTGCTAATTTCCTGGGGATTATTTTAAAATTTGGCAAGTAAGACAATATAAAATGGAAGGTCAATCTAAGAAATATAGAAAAAACTCCTAATTGCATGATCATCTGCAGAAAGAATCAGATGTTGCATATCTATCATTTTTATATTTTAAAATCCAAAATTTAGTAAATAATACTAGTGTTTGAGAACAAATTGGTTTTGGGTAGAAGTTGAGGCAGATGCACCAAATCTGCAATGTTGAGTTAGGCTCCCATCATTGCATCTAACTAACATTAATACAATAATATCACTTCTTTTTCTGGTTGATGTTGTTGAAGGTAAGGGTTCCTCCACCACATGGTCCTGATGTTCTCAAAAACTTAGCAGTGTGCTTGTCCACAAATATTATTTATTCAGTGAGAGAGGAAACCAAGAAATAATTGAAATAATTCATCTTGAGTTGTAAGAGAATGCAACAGTGAAGTGGAGGCATTAGATCACATGCAGCCTAACACTAAAATATAACAGATGTACATATAAGAAAAACAGTGGTACTCACTCTGAGGAAAGGCACATGTAGTCATGATTATGTAAAAGCCATTCAGGGCTAACAGCTAACTGTGCATTAGTTGAAATAAAAACTGAAAAATGATACTAAATGAAATTAAAATCAAAGACCCATGTTAAAATGGCAGAGAAGTCCTTCAAAGTATTTACTCATTAAGACCTTAAACTAAGCTTAGAAATATATTGGGCATTTGAAGTGTTTTGAAGTTAAGCAGAGAATTTCTTCAACCAGTGTTCTTAACCTTTTTCCAGTATTTCACCAAGAACAAGACTGCAGGCAGCCAAAAGGAATAAGGCTGAAATGAAGCCTAATTCTCACTGCTAAATACTACACTTTAACATTGGCGTTTAACATGGTGGTAGTAATTCTTTAATTATAAAAATTTATTCCAGGAGAAGTTATTTGCAAACTATTTAACTGATAAAAGATTAATAACCAGAATATATAGAGATCAATAAAACAACCCAGTTAAGAAATGGGCAAAGAACTAAAATAGACATTTTCAAAAATGAAAATCCAAATGGCCAACAGATACATGAAAATGTTCAGGATCACTAGCTGTCAGGGAAATGCAAATCAAATCCACAATGAGGTTTCACCTCACTCCAGTTAAAATGGATTTCATACAGAAATCAACAACAAATGCTATTGAGGATGTGGGGGAAAAGGTACCCTATAATCCACTGTTGGTGGGAATGTAAACTGGTAAAACCACTATGGAAGACAGTATGGAGATACCTCAGAAATCTGAATACAGACCCACCATATGACCCAGCCTTCCCACTCCTGGGAATTTATCCAAGTGAAATGAAATCAGCATATGAAACAGTTGTCTGTACTCCATGTTTATTGCAGCTCAATTCACAATAGCTAAGATACGGAATCAACCCAAATGCCACCAATGGAAGACTGGATAAAGAAATTATGGGATATGTACACCATGGAATACTATAGTGGTAAAGAAATCCAGTCATTTACAACAAAATGGATGAATCTGTAACACATCACACTTAGTGAAATAAGGCAGTCCCAAAGGGACAAATACCACGTGTTCTCCCTGACCTGTAATAACTAATAGAGCACATAAAAGGCAATCTATAAAAGTGCAATTGACACTTTGAGAAGCAATGACCTTGAACAGCCCTTGTCTTGACTGTTGACAAGTTTTTGTTCTTTTTTCATATTTTTTGAACCCTTTACTTAACATAGACTTAAACATATGTGTATAAAGTAAATTGAAAATCTCAGTTAAAAATAAGAGTGAGAATAAGAGGGAGAACGAAGAGGAGTGGGAGTATGGTTGGGAGGGTGGGCACTGTGGGAAGAATCACCATGTTCCTAAAGTTATAATTATGAAGTTTGTAACTGTAAAGCTATATAGTTCCACATATATTCCTATGGACTTAATTCTAAGGGTACAGTTTAAAATCTCCTTAAGATGGTATTTTTACTACCAAGCTTAAGGGTTAAAGTGATCATATCGATAGGATTCAGTGTCTGGTAATAGTAATAGATAGGATTAAAAAGGAGTGAATGCTCCAACTTGGGAAGCAGTCCACATAGGAGACTCATAGAATGACAATTGCTTTAAGTAACACTGTGACCTCAGAATCGGCCCTTAAGGCATTCTGGTCTGGCTAAAAAGTCCATGAGAGCATTTCAGGCATTGAAAGTCAATACACTGTGGCAAAAAATGTCCTACGTGAAGGACCTCAATGGGTGAGACCCCAGTGGAAAGAAGTGGTCATTAAAGAAGGAGGTAATTTTCTTTGAAGGGAGGAAAGAACTTCCACACTGCTTATAGCCTTGTCTAAATACTGACAGTTTGTAGATTCAAAAGGCTTCCATTGCCTAGGTAGCTCATGTTGAGAGCCTCTGGTGATCACTGACGTCATACATAAGAGTGTTAATTGTTAAACAACAGTCACTGTGCACTAACTTCCAGTGCAAGATCTCTATATTCAGAGTTGAATTATAATTATATCTAAGTACTTCCAAAAGATGTATCCTTCTTGGGTGCTTCTTTAGAGTTTCTAAAAGTGATATTAACTTCAAGATGCAATGACTTTGAACAACCCTTGTCTTGACTGTTGAGGAACAGTTTTTTGTTTTGTTTTGTTTTGTTTTCCATGCAAACTGTTGGACTCTTCAGAATAGAGTTGGTCTTATGTGTATAAAGTTAATTGAAAATGAATCTTAGTGGAGAATGAGACTGGGAATGGGAGAGGGAAGAAGTGTGGGTGGGAGGGTGGGTATGGTGGGGAGAATCACTATATTCCTAAAGTTGTACTTAGGAAATGCATGGAGTTCGCATTCCTTAAATAAAAGGTGTTTTGGGGGAAACAAAGTGATTATTCCAAGAAAATAGAAAACAAAAATATCAACAAAGAAATATACACTTACCAAATAGTTTAGTTTTCCATCCAGTCCCCAAGAAATTTGAGAGCTGCCTTGATGGTCCTTTAGTGAAAAGGAAAGCCACATGGATTCCAAATAGCCACACGGTGCAGTGCAGCTGTTTGCATCACCCACGCGGTGCAGGTGCAAGGCAGTGGGCATTTCAGAACAGAATGACTCATGTCCCTCTTCTCTATTCTGATAAGTGCCCAAGTATCAGGGATTCCAAAGGGAGACAGGAAGAGTCAGCTGCTACGCAATACAGAGTACAACTTCTTTGTCTTCCATCAGTAGGAACCAGCTATTGTTAGAAAATGCTTTCACTTTCAGGTTGGGCTGCTCTCCCAAGTGGGAAGGGTGGTGAAGGAATTTCAGGAAGCACACACAAGAAATCTGAGAAATTGAAGTGTGCTACATGGATCTACACTAAAGAAGATATAAAAAAGTTGTATTTATCCCACGAATGTTTCTGTGACTTCCTGTGAGCACTACCAGCTCAGCATTGCTTTTGTTCATGCCATTGCCCAACAAGCCACACAAAACCCACTTTAGGTTCCTTGTTGAACGTCACCTACTGTGCTCTGTTTCTATTTTTTTCTTTGAGATGTCACTATGGGGCTCACATGCTATAAATCTGTGTCATTGAATAGGATATGGTTCCCAGTCTTTTTGTTTTGATTAGAAATCCATGGTAACCACAACTCTGCAAAGTAAAGAATCATGAACAGGAAGCTATATGGTAAAGCAGTGGCTGCAAGTGTCTCAAACCAGGACTCATAACTAAAGGGGCAGTGTTGCAATGCTTGGATTTTTCAGTATGTTTCCAGCATGAACCACATATCCCGCTTTGCTTCCTTTAAACAAAAGCAGACTTTCCGTGTGATCACATCATACATAAGAAATCATCTGAAGGTCTGGGTACCCTTGGGGCATATGCCTACCAATGTTGATGGCTTCAAGGCATGTAACTACCTCATAAATAGACTCTGACTTTATTTGCAAGGAGTTCAGGAAAAATTATTTCCCTAATTTTTGATTTTAATCAAAATGTTTACTCATGTTAGAACATAGGTGGGCTATACCCCAACTCAAGAAAAGCAATGATTTCTTAAAGCAAATGCATCAGGGCAGTGTATGATAAAATCAGCCTAATTTCATAGAAAAGGAACAAAGAATATTAACTAGGAAGATTTGCTACCTTTTAGTTTTCAGATTTGAGTTGATCTCTAGTAGTTTTGACATGGGAGGTAGAACATTCAGTTGAAAACAAAGCAGCATTAGACAGCGATTATCAAAAAGGAATTTCAAGGATTTATAAGCGGTAACAACACTGAGTGCAGTCAGGTGGAGCCTTGGATGGATGGCAAGCAGGTCCATTTCAAGATGCTGTTTCTCTGAAGTGCACACTAAGTCCTCTTAGTGGTAATTTTTCTACTGGGTAACAGAAAACAATGCTTTAGTTTGAGTTCTGGAATGCTAATCTCCAAATGTACAGACTCGGGCAGAGTACTAGTTGTTTCTTCTCTTAGTTACAGTGTAAGTAGAGATTCCTATTCATTATTAACTTCATACAATAGTGTCTTGGCATATTCTGTTCTGCTTTCCCATTATTGCCCTTTGGGGTCACTGATTTACACTTACTATTGAAGATACAAAACCTGATAAAGTCTTAACACAATGTAAAGAAGTCTGACAATGCTCACTAATTAATCAAAAGAATCAATTTAATGTGATTGAGATAAAATACCTGGAAATTATTTTTTGTAAAGGAGGATTTAATACTTAGCAGTTACTTAAGAAACCTAGAATATCCGATCTCTAATGACAAAGGTAGTCATTCTAACACTACCTTAGATATCTTCTATCTCTTTGATTACATTTTAAAAATATCTGGAAGGATTAAAGACCAATTAAACTGAAGTAAGACCAGGAAAAGTGAAACATGTTTTGAAATGTTTCCTAGAGGCAATACAATGTAAGCTAATGTGTTGAGAAGTTGGGCTCATAGGGTCTCCTGCATGTGTTTGAAACCTCTGATTCTAAACTCGGCATTCTTTAAAACTCTGTGCTTCCTGCAAGAAACAAAAACACAGGAAAAAAAGGAGAATGTGCATGAGGGATGATGAAAGACGGGAGGAAGTAGGAATGATTGTTCTGCATTAAGAGAAACATGTTAAGAAGCAACATAAAAGGGAATTGAAAAGTCCCATAGAAAAAATTCAAACACTAATATTTAAGGAGTTGGAAACAACAATGGGCAGTATTTCACTTACAACAGGGAAATGTTAATGCTTACACTCTGTGGCCACCAATGAGTCAGATGAGCAGGAGAATACATTGCTGGTGAGGATTTATGTGGTTAATAGACTTTATGGGTTTCTGGAATGAGTATGCAAAGGCTTAAGTTCTTGCATGCCTTTCCTACTGGAATTCAAGGTATTAATTTTATTTATTTTTTTGACGGGCAGAGTTAGGGAGAAAGTTTTTCCTTCCGTTGGTTCACCCCCGAAATGGCCGCTATGGCCAGCACGCTGTGCCAAGCCAGGAGCCAGGAGCTTCCTCCTGGTCTCCCATGCGGGTGCAGGGCCCAAGCACTTGGGCCATCCTCCACTGCCTTCCCGGGCTACAGCAGAGAGCTGGACTGGAAGAGGGGCAACCAGGACTAGAACCCGGGGTACCGGCGCCATAGGTGGAGGATTAGCCTAGTAAGCCATGGTGCCGGCCTAAAGGTATTAATTTTAAAGACATGAATGAGAAGTGTATGGAAATAGGTATGTTTATATATTCATTGCAGCATGTTTATGCAGCAAAAAAGGAAAATAAACATTTTATAATAGAACATTTAATTTACATTGTGCTCATACGCTGTAGTATGAAGACACTAAATCATGCCATGGAAACACTTTGGAAGCACTCTCCATGGCATAAAATGCTGTTTTCTTGGTGCTAGATTATGGTTTCCCTTATCTTCCCTTGGCTTGTCCATTTGCACTTGATGCTTTCAAATAACTTAGCATATTTTCCTAGTTTAAAAATATCAAGTTATACAAATGACTTTGCAAAATGGACACTGTCTTTATAGGATGTTTGACCAAAATTGTTTATTTTCAAAGACTAGCTATACTAACAAGAATAGGCAGCATGTGAATGGTAGCCGCAGTGGTTAAAACAATAGTAATAAATACATTAACCTCCTAACGGGGCTGATTTGGGCTTCACTCAGCCATGTGCAGAGCCGGCTGCTGGGAGACTGATGCAGACTTCCTTGTTCTACAGCAGCAATGTGCAGTCCAGTTGGCAGGAGACCTCTGGGAAGAGCCCTTCCAGACTCAATGGATGCAGTTCAAATGAGGCTAATCTCATACCCTCTCACTTCCTGAAGGGTCCCCTGCCTAAACTCCCTGAGCAGAGAATCCTAGCCCCTAGTACAGTCATGGACGGCACAAGCATGGGGGCTTGGAGGTCTTGCAGCAGACACCACGCTGCTGTGCTCTGACTCAGGACATCAGTGAAAATGACAGGAGGGAAGAGAATTCTTCCTGCTGAAATTTCTGTGTTAGAGACTGAAACCTGACTCTGCTTCTGAAATTAACACAGAGAGGAGCAACCTCAGATAGGGAGAAAGAACACTAAAGCTGGATTTGGAGCTTGGACTGGAGAAAGGAAAAGACGCATTTATAGATCCACATCTGAGTCTGGTCTCTAAACTACATCAACAATTGATCTCTCTGTCAGCGTACTGTCGCTCCCCCTCTTCGTGGAGGAACGACACAGGACCCTGCGCTGTTCTTTCGTCTGCTCGGCCCTCCCCGGGTTTGCTGCTGGTTCTTCCCGGGTTGGCTACTATCCCTTCCACCTCCGTGGAAGGGCAGTTCCCCCTGGCCGCATTCCCCACTTCCGCAGGGGAGCGGCACACCGCCGGCCAGCTTTCTCGGGGGCTGCACGGGTTCCCTTAGATGTTCCCCATAGATGTTCCCGGTGCATGCCGTCTCTCTCCTCCTTTATAGTCCTCCTCCGCCAATCCCAACTCGGCTGCCCACACGCCGAGTACGCTGCTCTCCAATCAGGAGCAAGTCCTACAGTTTATTAGTTGAACTGGAGGCAGCTGTGCGGAAGCTGTTTACTTCTCTCCCAACGCCATGTTGTGGGAGAGCAGATGCATAGAATAAGTCTTAATTTCAGTAACTTAGTCCAGTCCGGATTGCTCCCCACAGATCCCCCTTTCTTTTTATTTTTTGGCGTTGATACGCGCCTGTCTTCGGTGTCCCGCGGCACACACTCTGCTCTACTTGCTAGAGTTGCCACAGGCTCTTACAAGTCCTATCAATCAGGCAAACCGAATCCGGGTCCTCTCTTCGCCATGTTGTGAGGAGGTTTCTAGGCACTGATGCATGCCTGTGTTCGGTGCCCTGCAGCGCATGCTCTACTCTGCTAGAACTGCCTGCAGGTGCTTACAAAACCTATCAGGCAAACCGAATCCAAGCCTTCTCAGCGCCATATTGTGGGGGAGACTTATTAGTGTTGGTTTGTGCCTATCTTCGGTGACCTGCAGCTCATACTCTGGTCGAGCTGCTTGCTGGCACTTACCGCCTTAATTAGGCAGACCGAATCCAAGCCTCCTAATGGTTGTATTGTGGGGAAGCCTTACTGATGTTAATTCGTGCCTGTCTTCGGTGACCTGCGGCGCATAAGCTGCTAGCCGCCCAGGTGCTCATCGCCTCACTAATCGGGCAGACCGAATCCAAGCTCTCACATTGCAGTGTTGTAGGGAGGCCTTTCTATTTCTCTATTTCTCTATCTCCGGGCATTCCTATTTCTCCCATTTTACTTCTATCTCCCAGCATTCCTATTTCTCTCATTTTATTTCTAAACTTCTATTTCTCTTATCCCTGCAGCTTCCCGGTGCCTCGCCCTGCCGGCAGCTTCACGGCTCCGCGCAGCTTCCCGGCGCCTCGCCGGCTCTGAGCCGCTTCAGCCTCTCTCATCTGCGCGGCTCAGCTTTGCGCGGCTTGGCTTCACGCGCTCCGCGGTCTCCACGCCCTTCGCGTCTGCACCACGGCCTCACTCCAGCCCCGTTCCCTATCTATTCACGCCCTGTGCTCTCTCTGCACGCGGCGGCCTCCACGGGAGTCACACAGCGTAGCTTACGTGTCCGCCACTAGCATTCAATCTAAGTTCCCCGGGCTAGCCTGGCGAATTCAACCCAGCGTACGTCTCCGCCCCACGGTTTGGCTTCCCGTCCTTTGCTCCCCGGGCTAATCAGACGGATCCCAACCAGGCTCACGTTTCAGCTTCTGGTTTCAACTTTTCGCCCCCTATTCCCGGGCTAACTTGAGAATCCCAAAGTGGCTTTCGTGTCCGCCTTGGCCTGCCCCCCGCGGCTTCAATTTCCCTAACATTTTTCTCTACCCGGTATGTTTCCCTAAGTTTTCTTCCAACAATATTCCTCCCTCATTTCTCCTGGCCTCTCCCCACAGTCCGCGTCCGAGTCTGTTTGTTCTAGCTTTCACTTTCGCTTTCGACCTTAGAGATTTCTCCCAGCTTCCCCCCGTAGTCTGTATCCGAGTCTATGCCTAGGCTTTCAATAGCTTCTTCCGGCACCCTTTTCGTCCGGCTTTTCCCTAGGCTGTTTGCTAGTCTCTCTCTCTGGTAATTTCCCTAGGCTCTTTGCTAGTTTCTCTCTCCGATATTTTCCCTAGGCTGTTTGCTAGTTTCTCTCTCCGATATTTTCCCAGTTCCTCCCGTTTCTTCCCTCCTAAGTTTCCTATCCGTCCTAGGTTTCCTAATCCGAGTCAGGTTTCCTATCTGAGTCACGGCACCATTATGTCGCTCCCCCTCTTCGTGGAGGAACGACACAGGACCCTGCGCTGTTCTTTCGTCTGCTCGGCCCTCCCCGGGTTTGCTGCTGGTTCTTCCCGGGTTGGCTACTATCCCTTCCACCTCCGTGGAAGGGCAGTTCCCCCTGGCCGCATTCCCCACTTCCGCAGGGGAGCGGCACACCGCTGGCCAGCTTTCTCGGGGGCTGCACGGGTTCCCTTAGATGTTCCCCATAGATGTTCCCGGTGCATGCCGTCTCTCTCCTCCTTTATAGTCCTCCTCCGCCAATCCCAACTCGGCTGCCCACACGCCGAGTACGCTGCTCTCCAATCAGGAGCAAGTCCTACAGTTTATTAGTTGAACTGGAGGCAGCTGTGCGGAAGCTGTTTACTTCTCTCCCAACGCCATGTTGTGGGAGAGCAGATGCATAGAATAAGTCTTAATTTCAGTAACTTAGTCCAGTCCGGATTGCTCCCCACAGCGTACCTATCCATTTGCCCATACAGCTGTCTATATTGTCTGCCTGTCATCCGTTATGTATCATCCATTATGCCTATCATCAATCGTGTATCATGGATCTGATGAATAACACACCGTGATGTTTATTTCTGGACTTGTCTGTGATACAAACCAATGGCTTCCCTTTTGTGGTTAAGTCAGTGTGAGTTAGGTGTCTGACATTTGCAAGTGTCCTCACACTTTCCTCAAGGACACACTGTGAAGGTGGAATGATAGTTCATTGTAAATGTTTGGCACTTAAATTATTAGTAGGTAGTAATAATAGTCATTATAATATAATCACATTATATTATGGGGATAGATAGATACCATAAAGGAGTTGAGAAACTGAATTAAATCTTCACCATGGATTTTATTTTTTTAAAGAAAACCTATTTAAACCTGGAGAAGCATAGTTTCTTTGCATCTCAATTTCACATTTTTGGTTTGTGACAACAACACTCTTCTAGTTACTTCTGAGATAGCTTCCTTCTTCCCTAATATCTTCTCAATACTTTATATGTAAAGTTTCCAGAAGAATCTTCACTTAATTTGCTTGCTTCTTCAGAGGACAATGTATTTCTTAGGTGTGAACCACATCTATTCATCCTCTTGGTCTCACCAGCATCCGACACAAAGCCTGGTACTGTGCAAACATGGCAGGCAACATGATCCAACCCCTAAAAAGTCCAACTCTCAACCCCTAGAATGTGTGCACATTTTATGCCTCATAGCAAAAATGGAATGAATGATGTAGCTGGAACTGGGTTGCCTACTGGCTGACTTTAAAATGAGATTATCATCCTCAGTTATGCGAGTAGGACAAGTCCAGTTATGTGAGCTCCTAAAGTGAGGAGAAGTAGGCAGAAGTGGAGGTAAGAAACATTCATCACATGGGGACTTTTCTACCATTGCTGACTCTGGAGATGGAGGGAGATGGGAGGGATGTGAGCACTCTAGAAGCTGGGAACTGTCCTCGGCTGTCAGCCAGCAAAGAAACCGTACCTGGAGCTACAACAGCAAGCAACAGAATCCTGCCAGCAATCATAAAGATCTGAAAGCTGATCTTTTGGAGTGTCCAGGAAGGAACACAGCCTGCAAATCCCTCACTGTAGCCGAGTAAGGTCAGTGTGAAACATCACACCTACAGAACTGTGAGATGTGAATATTTGGTGATGGAAGCCTGCAAGATTATGGCAGTTTGTTAAGGCAGCAATTGAATACAAAGGGTC
Organism: Oryctolagus cuniculus; assembly: GCF_051225735.1. Lineage (NCBI taxonomy): Eukaryota > Metazoa > Chordata > Mammalia > Lagomorpha > Leporidae > Oryctolagus > Oryctolagus cuniculus. The sequence goes on along the minus strand of NC_142875.1, from coordinate 5,300,587 downwards.
TCTAATATATCTTCATTAAATCCTGTGTGAAAATGTAAGAAAATAAGGAGAAAAGGAGGCACAAAACACTTAATAGGTAAAATATGGAGGAGAAAGAATAAACATAGATTCACATTTATTATAAATTCCTCCCTAGTACAGAAAATATAGCAAGAATCTTACATATATTATATGCATATATAAATTTATATAAATATAAAAGGCAGAGACATGGTTAATAGAACCCTGGAGTCAGGCTCATGAAGAGAAAGCCACAATCAAGGGGATTCTTACTATAAATCAGAATTGTAAAATAATTATAAATGTAATAGAATTCTGATGAAAGTTTAGAAGAGCAATGAACTATGCTAGACAGATCTGTTGGCCTTTGAAGGAACTGTGGAAAGCTACCTAGTTTCTCTACTCAAGATTTCTTCCTAAATTTAAATGTTGAGCTATCGTGTAGAAGAAATGAGTCGAGAGCCCCTAATTGCATTTCTGTCTCATGGCAGAAAATGCTATTGTGTCACCTTTCTCAATGAACCAGTCCCAAGCACCTCAGTTCCCTACTCTGCAGGTCCAATGGTCCAGGAGCCAATAGCAATACACCTGTTAGCACAGAAAGACACTTGGCTGTGTGAGCTGTAAGCCTTCATGATATTACACAAGGAGTGTCTAATTATATGGCCTCACTGCTTGCTTTCTGTGCTAATTGAGGTCATGTTTTTTAATAAATTTGAAAATTTTCCTAATGGAAGCTTCCCTATGCTTTTTTTTTTAATTTGACAGAGTTATGGACAATGAGACAGACAAAGGTCTTCCATCTGCTGGTTCACTCCCCAAATGGCTGCTATGGCCAGCGCTGTGCCGATCCGGAGCCAGGAGCTTCTTCCTGATCTCCCATGTGGATGCAGGGCCCAAGCACTTGGGCCATCCTCCACTGCCCTCCTGGGCCACAGCAGAGAGCTGGATTGGAAGAGAAGCAACCAGGACTAGAACCCGGCACCCATAAGGGATGCCAGTGCTGCAGGCGGAGGATTAACCTACTGAGCCACGGTGCCGGCCTCCCTATGCTTTTAAAAGTTACTTATTTCTTCATGAAGGGAACAAATGAAACGAAGAGAGAAATCATTCTTTTCTTACAGACTAAATTTGGGAATTTGAAATCTGTCCAGGAATTTCGTAAAAGTATTAAATAAAATCTATTAGTCTATAGTTTCTTTCAAAACCCATGAAACCAGGCTAGAAGTGATAGAACAGAGGCCTTTCCCCATGGAAGAACATTTTCTAGAAATAGGTTTATTTGGGTGGATTTTCCTTTCCTTTTACTCGGTTTTTCCTTTTAGATGGGTTTACATCTTAGAGCAGGGTGAGGTTCTCAGCCTGGTTTTACCAGGGAAAACACATTTGCTACATATTCCCTAGATAAAGCTTTGTGAAACTTGACCTGAAATCTTTGAGTTATCAAACCATCACATACTGGACGCTGTGCAACCTTGGTATGGCAAACTGTGATCTGAAATTCCTTCAAAAGGAGACTTGTGACATTCACAAACATTATTTTGTGGCGCAGTTTAGGGTGATCTGCAGGGTTCACGCCTCTCCTACCCTGACTTGTTCTGCATGACTGTGGCTCTCCAGGGCCTCCATGCTGGGCACTCTTGCTGCTTTTCCCCACTCCTTTCCCTTGCTTCCTGTCCCCTGATTCTCTAGAACTTTTGAGCTACACAAAATTGTCATTGTGTAGAACGTATTCTCTTCTTGAACAAACAGCATTTCATGTTCCTATTTTATTCCAAAATTGTAAGGAATTCCCCAGTTTCTTGGTCTGTTAGCACCTCTACAATAAAGTCCCACAGATCTGGTGCTAAAAGAACGGAGTATTGTGGGCCTGGAATTACAAAGACAAGGTGTGGGCAGGGCTGTCGCCCTTTGAGGGTTTCAGAGCAGGGTCTGTCGCAGGTGTCTCTGCTTGGCTGGTGAGCAGCCAGCTTCCCTCTCCATCTCCCTTGTGGTGTTTTACCTCTGTATGTTTGTGTGTCCAGCTTTCCCCTTGTAAGCAGACTGTTCTGTGCTGAGTAGTGTCCCCTCCAAATTCATCTGTTGAAGATCCAGGGGGAGACCTCGTGAGGACACAGTGAGAAGTTGCCATCGACAGACCCAGGAGCGAGGCTTCAGGAGAAGTCAAGCCTGCCCGCACTTTGACCCTGCGCATCTGGCCTCCAGGCTGGCAAGAACAGTTCATGAATGTTGGTCAAAGCACCCAGTCTGAGGTGTCGTGTTAAGCCAGTCTTAGCAGACTAATCCTTGATGGATATCATTGGGTTAAGATGCGTTCTGATGACCTCATTGTAATCTGATTACCTCCCTACAGTTATAGCCATATAAGATAACATTCTAAGGTGCTAGCATTAGGATGGCACCATCCAAACCAGGGGAGCCAGTGGGCACCCCCAACCCCTAACACTCAGTTTGGGCACCCACTTACAAATGGGGTTCCTTAGGTTCAGCCCTCACTTGTTTCTAACGTGTTCTCAGTTGCAGTCCTGGAGGCTGGGCGGAGCGATGGAGTCCTGTGCTGATAGTGTGGGCTGTATTCCACAGGAGCCTGTGTGTACCAGGAGAGATGGGTGCAAGGACAGAAAGGCTCCGAAAGGAACTCCTGTGAGGCCGTGATGTTAACATGCATCTGTCAGCCCCATCTTTGCCTGTGTGGGCTGCACGGGCGCTCTGAGTCTGCTTACCTTCCTGAAGCTGCTCCTCCTACCTTGGAACTCTGTTCTGGCTCAAAGGTAGAGGCCACCACAGCTTCCTTCTGTTAGCCCCCATTCATTCAGTATTTGCTTATCAAGCACAGACTCCGTGCCAGACACTTGGGAGGATGCCACCGATAGAGCCACAGACAACATGAGCTCCTACCCTAACCCCATTTGCCTAAAGGGGGAGGAGAAGGGCATGTGGCTGTGCTCAAAAGGCAGCGTGGGGAAGTGTCACAGGAGGAGAGGTGTGGGATGCTCGGGGCTCACCTGCCTATGTCCCAGCCTTGGAGGCCAGGGAAAGCCTCTCTGTGGGAGTGACAGGTGCTTAAAGATTAGCCAGACAAAGATGTTGGGGGGGGGACACTGTGGCGCAGCAGCGCAGCGGGTTAACGCCCTGGCCCGAATATCCAATATGGCCGCTGGTTCGAGACCCAGCTGTTCCACTTCTTATCTTCTTCTCTCTGCTATGGCCTGGGAAAACAGTAGAAGATGGCCCAAGTCCTTAAGCCCCTGCACCGACATGGGAGACCCAGAAGAGGCTCCTGGATTCCAGATTCAGATCAGCACAGCTCCGGTCACTGCGGCCAATTCGGGAGTGAACCATTGGATGGAAGATCGATCGATCGATTGATTGATCGATCTCTATTTCTCTGTGCCTCTCCTCTCTGTAACTGACTTTTGAATAAATAAATCTTTAAAAAAATGTTGGAAGAGTTCCAGAAAGAGTGGCATTTGGAGTACTCGGTCTCCAAGGGAAAGTGGTTCTGGATGAGGCTGGGAGGTGGGGTAAACGGGTCCAGCTGAACCCTGCAGTGATATGAGAGCCTCTTAGGGAAGGAGGATGTTGAGGAGGGGCGGGATCTGATCAGTTGTTTGGTCAATGCCTGCCAAACACTGAGTGCATAGACTCTGGGATCCAAGTGCACGTTAGTATTTATCCTATGGAAAAACTCACAGGTGCACTCGATGTACCCCTGACAGAACTGGTTTTGTAACAGAAGTTTAGAAATGACCTCCGTGGCCTCTAATCAGGAATTGAGTAAATACCGTGGAATAAATCTGGAACCAACCATCATGGTTGTCAGTTGGCAGGGACTAAATCTTCATGCTTGGGTCTCTTGAATTTCATGTGTTGCAGGCGTTACAAGCAGACACAATTTGGGTTTTGCTGGAGTGTGGAACGTCTACTGCATCGCAGCAAAGGTTGTAGTGTGGTCATCTGGTCTGGCTCCTACTCACAGGTGATCTCAGTGGCACCGCTGCTGTTGACCTCTCAGGGCAGTGGGGTGGGGGAGGGTGAAAAGGAAGGTTCAAGCAGTGGAACGACCTTTTAAACACATTAGCAGACATTACATTGCAAGAGAAGAGACAGCTATTGAGAACTACTTTGGCTTTGTATGTTCTTAAAAAGTGCCCTTTAAGATCTGATATCGGGGCAGAGCCAAGAAGGTGGAATAGTGAGGGTGCGCACCGATAGTCCGGGAAAATTTAGTTTAATAAAAGGGGAGTTACGGTAGCCTCAGAAAAAAGAACCAGGAAAATATTGCAGAGGAAACTCTTCTGGATTGAGTGGCCGTGAATCGGAGGACCTACTGGGAGAACAAGGTCGCCCACCCCGCGGAAGCCGAGCCGGGGGACCAAGCTGCGCAAGCCGCAGGCTCTGCGCGCCAGTGCTCGAAGGGGAGTGTGTGCCACACAGACAACAGCGGGGAGACTTGGGACGTCCAGGGCTCCGAGTCCACACATCGGCGCTGGAAGGGGAGCGGACCTGCGTGGAGAGCGTGGGAGCCCACAGTTCGGGACACCAGTGGCAGACTAAACACACCAGCGCTGGAACACGAGGTGAGCCGAACCTCAATAGCCCGAGACACCGGCAGGCAAGTGGAGAGAGGAGACTAGAGGGAACGACCCCCGGTGGGGGGAAACTTCACCAGGCTAACTGGAAGAGAGAGAGAGGAAAAAAAAAAAAAGGTGACTGGTACGGACACGGGTTTCTCTCTCTCAGCTCACCTCTCAAGGGCGAGCAAGACAAAGAGCAGGCGCCATCTTGGACATACGTCATAAGCAGAGCGACCTCAGGTCTGCACCGGCCCTGAGCCTAGCAGAAAAACCTGACTCTGGGCGGGGCGAATTAACAGGAGATTAGGACCTAGTAAATTTGTGGTGCTACTGAACTGAGACTGTGAAAAAAGAGACGGTGGGGGAGAGAACTCACGGAATTCACGTGAGCACTCTCCAGAGACGCTACAATTCCGTAACTTTGGCAACCCAGTGGGAGACTGAAGGAGAATTTGAGCCCACTCTGAGGGCCGAACAGATTCCCTGTGTGGTCCTTGGGAAAGAGCTTCTGATCTCTGGCTCCTGTGGGTATATCATTTGCCTGCTAACTACCTCCAACTTCGTTCAGCTGTGCAGAATAACTTCCCTTTTGAATCAAAAAAAAGAAAGAGAGAGAGAGAGAGGTTTACCACGCCTAACCTGGGAGTGTCACCTTTGGCACACCAAACAGAGCTCTCAGGCCACACCCATCTCAAGCCCTAAGGCTCCATCAAAAACAGATAGTCCACTTAATCTAGAGTCATAGTATAACAAGAAAAAGCACCACAGTGAAGAAACCAAATATCTCCAATATGCCAAATAACAAACGCAAAAACCAAGGTAATAAAAACAAGGAAGTCACCATGAAGCCCTCAAATGAAAAAGACACCCCAATTCAAGATTATGAGGATGATGACATAGAAGAAATGCAAGAAGCAGATCTCAAAAAATTGATAAGAACATTAAGAAGTTCTCAAAAACAAATTCTTGAACTACAGAAATCCTTAATGGACAAGATAGAAAATCTCTCTCGTGAAAATGAAATATTAAGGAGGAATCAAAATGAAACGAAACAACTAGTACAACAGGAAACTGGGATAGTGACTGAAGTGAAGAATTCAATAGATCAAATGAAAAACACAATAGAGAGCCTTACAAACAGAATGGGTGAAGCAGAAGAGAGAATATCGGACTTAGAAGACGGAGAACAGGAAAGGATACAGTCAGACCAAAGAAAAGAAGAGGAAATTAGAAATCTAAAACATATTGTCGGGAATCTTCAGGATACTATTAAAAAACCCAACATTCGGGTTCTAGGAGTTCCTGAAGGCATGGAGAGGGAGAAAGGATTAGAAGGCCTTTTTAGTGAGATATTAGCAGAAAATTTCCCAGGTTTGGAGAAGGACAGAGAAATCCTAGTACAGGAAGCTCACAGAACCCCTAATAAACACGACCAAAAGAGATCCTCACCATGACACGTTGTAATTAAACTCTCCACAGTGAAACATAAAGAAAAGATCCTAAAATGTGCAAGAGAGAAACATCAGATTACTCTCAGAGGATCTCCAATCAGACTCACAGCTGACTTCTCATCAGAAACTCTACAAGCTAGGAGGGAATGGCGAGATATAGCCCAGGTACTAAGAGAGAAAAACTGCCAGCCCAGAATATTATATCCTGCAAAGCTATCATTTGTGAATGAAGGTGAAATAAAGACTTTTCATAACAAACAGAAATTGAAAGAATTTGTTGCCACTCGTCCAGCCCTGCAAAAGATGCTTAAAGATGTGTTACACACAGAAACAAAGAAACACGGTCATCAATATGAAAGAAGGTAAAGGAAGGAAACCAAGGAAGGAAAGTTCACAGCAAAAGATCACAGGGAATTCAAAGCATATATTAGAACTTATCTTTGGCAAATGGCAGGGCAAAGTTACCACTTATCATTAGTCACATTGAACGTGAATGGCCTGAACTGTCCAGTTAAAAGACACCAATTGGCTGATTGGGTTAAGGAACAAAACCCATCTATTTGCTGCTTACAAGAAACACATCTTTCCAACAAAGATCCATACAGACTGAAAGTGAAAGGCTGGAAAAAGATATACCATGCCAACAGAAATGAAAAAAGAGCGGGTGTAGCCATCTTAATATCAGACACCATAAACTTTACCACAAAAACCGTTAAGAGAGACAAAGAGGGACACTACATAATGATTAAGGGATCAATTCAACAGGAAGATATAACAATTATCAATGTATATGCACCTAACTACAGGGCACCGGTTTATCTAAAAGATTTGTTAACGGACTTAAAGGGAGACTTAGACCCCAATACAATAGTACTGGGGGACTTCAATACTCCACTCTCAGAAATAGACAGATCAATAGGACGGAAGATCAACAAGGATACAGTAGATTTAAATGACACTATAGCCCAAATGGATCTAACAGATATATACAGAACTTTCAATCCTACAGCTAAAGATTTTACATTCTTCTCAGCAGTACATGGAACCTTCTCTAGGATTGACCACATACTAGGCCATAAAGCAAGTCTCAGCAAATTCAAAAGAATTAGAATCATACCATGAAGCTTCTCAGACCATAAAGGAACGAAGTTGGAAATTAGCAACTCAGGAATCCCTAGAGCATACGCAAACACATGGAGATTGAACAACATGCTCCTGAATGAACAATGGGTCATAGAAGAAATCAAAAGAGAAATCAAAAACTTTCTGGAAGTAAATGAGGATAACAGCACAACATACCAAAACTTATGGGACGCAGCAAAAGCAGTGTTAAGAGGAAAGTTTATATCAATAGGTGCCTACATCAAGAAATTGGAAAGGCACCAAATAGATGAGCTTTCAATTCACCTCAAGGATCTAGAAAACCTACAGCAAACCAGACCCAAATCTAGTAGGAGAAGAGAAATAATTAAAAGCAGAGAAGAAATCAACAGGATTGAATCAAGAAAAACATTACAAAAAATCAGCCAAACGAGGAACTGGTTTTTTGAAAAAATAAACAAAATTGACACCCCATTGGCCCAACTAACTAAAAAAAGAAGAGAAAAGACCCAAATCAATAAAATCAGAGATGAAAAAGGAAACGTAACAACAGACACCACAGAAATAAAAAGAATCATCAGAAACTACTACAAGGACTTGTATGCCAGCAAACAGGGAAACCTATCAGAAATGGATAGATTCCTGGACACATGCAACCTACCTAAATTGAACCAGGAAGACATCGAAAACCTAAACAGACCCATAACTGAGACAGAAATTGAAACAGTAATAAAGGCCCTCCCAACAAAGAAAAGCCCAGGACCAGATGGATTCACTGCTGAATTCTACCAGACATTTAAAGAAGAACTAACTCCAATTCTTCTCAAACTATTCAGAACAATCGAAGAAGAGGGAATCCTCCCAAATTCTTTCTATGAAGCCAGCATCACCTTAATTCCTAAGCCGGAAAAAGATGCAGCACTGAAAGAGAATTACAGACCAATATCCCTGATGAACATAGATGCAAAAATCCTCAATAAAATTCTGGCCAATAGAATGCAACAACACATCAGAAAGATCATCCACCCAGACCAAGTGGGATTTATCCCTGGTATGCAGGGATGGTTGAATGTGTGCAAGACAATCAATGTGATACACCACATTAACAGACTGCAGAAGAAAAACCATATGATTATCTCAATAGATGCAGAGAAAGCATTTGATAAAATACAACACCCGTTCATGATGAAAACTCTAAGCAAACTGGGTTTGGAAGGAACATTCCTCAATACAATCAAAGCAATCTATGAAAAACCCACAGCCAACATCCTATTGAATGGGGAAAAGTTGGAAGCATTTCCACTGAGATCTGGTACCAGACAGGGATGTCCACTCTCACCACTGCTATTCAATATAGTTCTGGAGGTTCTAGCCAGAGCTATTAGGCAAGAAAAAGAAATTAAAGGGATACAAATTGGGAAGGAAGAACTCAAACTATCCCTCTTTGCAGATGACATGATTCTTTATTTAGGGGACCCAAAGAACTCTACTAAGAGACTGTTGGAACTCATAGAAGAGTTTGGCAAAGTAGCAGGGTATAAAATCAATGCACAAAAATCAACAGCCTTTGTATACACAGACAATGCCATGGCTGAGGAAGAACTTCTAAGATCAATCCCATTCACAATAGCTACAAAAACAATCAAATACCTTGGAATAAACTTAACCAAGGATGTTAAAGATCTCTACGATGAAAATTACAAAACCTTAAAGAAAGAAATAGAAGAGGATACCAAGAAATGGAAAAATCTTCCATGCTCATGGATTGGAAAAATCAATATCATCAAAATGTCCATTCTCCCAAAAGCAATTTATAAATTCAATGCAATACCAATCAAGATACCGAAGACCTTCTTCTCAGATCTGGAAAAATTGGTGCTGAAATTTATATGGAGGCACAAGAGACCTCGAATAGCTAAAGCAATCTTGTACAACAAAAACAAAGCCGGAGGCATCATAATACCAGATTTCAGGACATACTACAGGGCAGTTGTAATCAAAACAGCATGGTACTGGTACAGAAACAGATGGATAGACCAATGGAACAGAATTGAAACACCAGAAATCAACCCAAACATCTACAGCCAACTTATATTTGATCAAGGATCTAAAACTAATTCCTGGAGCAAGGACAGTCTATTCAATAAATGGTGCTGGGAAAATTGGATTTCCATGTGCAGAATCATGAAGCAAGACCCCTACCTTACACCTTACACAAAAATCCACTCAACATGGATTAAAGACCTAAATCTACGACCTGACACCATCAAGTTACTAGAGAACATTGGAGAAACCCTTCAAGATATTGGCACAGGCAAAGAGTTTCTGGAAAAGACCCGGGAGGCACAGGCAGTCAAAGCCAAAATTAACATTTGGGATTGCATCAAATTGAGAAGTTTCTGTACTGCAAAAGAAACAGTCAGGAGAGTGAAGAGACAACCGACAGAATGGGAAAAAATATTTGCAAACTATGCAACAGATAAAGGGTTAATAACCAGAATCTACAAAGAGATCAAGAAACTCCACAAAAACAAAACCAACAACCCAATTAAGAGACGGGCCAAGGACCTCAATAGACATTTTTCAAAAGAGGAAATCCAAATGGCCAACAGGCACATGAAAAAATGTTCAAGGTCATTAGCAATCAGGGAAATGCAAATCAAAACCACAATGAGGTTTCACCTCACCCCGGTTAGAATGGCTCACATTCAGAAATCTACCAACAACAGATGCTGGTGAGGATGTGGGGAAAAAGGGACACTAACCCACTGTTGGTGGGAATGCAAACTGGTCAAGCCACTATGGAAGTCAGTCTGGAGATTCCTCAGAAACCCGAAGATAACCCTACCGTTCGACCCAGCCATCCCACTCCTTGGAATTTACCCAAAGGAATTTAAATTGGCAAACAAAAAAGCGGTCTGCACCCTAATGTTTATTGCAGCTCAATTCACAATAGCTAAGACCTGGAACCAACCTAAATGCCCATCAACGGTAGACTGGATAAAGAAATTATGGGATATGTACTCTTTAGAATACTATACCGCAGTAAGAAACAACGAAATCCAGTCATTTGCAACAAAATGGAGGAATCTGGAACACATCATGCTGAGTGAAGTAAGCCAGTCCCAAAGGGACAAATACCATATGTTCTCCCTGATCGGTGACAACTGACTGAACACCAAAAAGGAAACCTCCTGAAGTGAAATGGACACTATGGGAAACGGTGACTTGATCAGCATAGCCCTGACTGTTAATGAACAACTTAATACATTATCCCTCTTAGTAGTTTTTTTGTCTGTTCTACTTAATATGACTGGTTTAATTCTGTAATTAATACACAGTTATTCTTAAGTGTTAAAAATTAACTGAAATGTGATCCCTGTTAAACATAAGAGTGGGAATAAGAGAGGGAAGAGATGTATAATTTGGGACATGCTCAAGCTGACTTGCCCCAAATGGTAGAGTTAGAAACATACCAGGGGATTCCAATTCAATCCCATCAAGGTGGCATGTACCAATGCCATCTCACTAGTCCAAGTGATCAATTTCAGTTCACTTTGATCATAATGAAAGGACTAAGAGTCAAAGGGAGCACATAAACAAGTCTAGTACCTGCTAACACTAACCGATGGAATAAATAAAGGGGAGAGTGATCCAACATGGGAAGCGAGATACTCAGCAGACTCATAGAATGGCAGATGTCCTAAATAGCACTCTGGCCTCAGAATCAGCCCTAAAGGCATTCGGATCTGGCTGAAAAGCCCATGAGAGTATTTCAGGCATGGAAAGCCAAGACACTCTGGCAAAAGATCTCTGCTAGTGAGATCCCAGTGGAAAGAACAGGTCTTCAAAGAAGGAGGTACCTTTCTCTGAAGGGAGGAGAGAACCTCCACTTCGACTATGACCGTGTCTAAACAAGATAAGAATCGGAGAACTCAGAGGGCTTCCATAGCCTTGGAAACTCATGACTGGAGCATAGGGAGACTACTGATGCCATAGACAGGAGTGTCAATTGGTAAAGTCAACAACAGGAGTCACTGTGCACTTACTCCTCATGTAGGATCTCTGTCCTTAATGTGCTGTGTATTGAGATTTAATGCTATAACGAGTACTCAAACAATATATTTCACTTTGTGTTTCTATGGGGGTGCAAACTGTTGAAATCTTTACTTAATGTATACTAAACTGATCTTCTGTAAAAAAAAAAAAAAAAAAAAAAAGAAATTATCAATTCCCAACTTGACTCTCACTGGGATTAAACATGACAATAGTTCTGATCTGATTTCATCATCATTTAAAAAAAATCATCTATTATTTTTCACTTTATGTTTGTGTGGGAGCAAACTGTTGAAATCCATACTTAATGTATACTAAGCTGATCTTCTGTATATGAAGATAATCGAAAATGAATCTTGATGTGAATGGAAGGGGAGAGGGAGTGGGAAAGGGGAGGGTAGTGGGTGGGAGGGACGGTATGTGGGGGAAGCCATTGTAATCCATAAATCGTACTTTGGAAATTTATATTCATTAAATAAAAGTTAAAAAAAAAGATCTGATATCTTTGTTTAGGATGTTGACACTTATCTGCACATCATGGAATGTGGGAGGGATCAGACTTGAGCCTCTGTGGCCCTCCACAGTGGAGAATGTTGATGATCCCTGTAGGAAGACTTTGGTGTTGACTTGGGGTACATTTGTCTTTTCTCTCCCCTCGGATAATGAGGTGTTCAGTAGAGGAAGGGATATCAGCACGGGTTACTGTAAGCGCCACTGTTTCTGATAGGAGTGAGTGTTGGAGGGGAGGGTAGAATTTCCAGACTCTACGTTGGTCTGGTCTCTCTCTGCACAGCATAAATTAGTCAATTAAGGAAAAAAAATCCCAGCTGAGACTGAATGGTAATACAACTAAGAAAGTAATAAGGTGAGCCAATGAGGCAACAAAGGTAGAACTGTTGTCTTAGAATAGCTTTCTAGAAGCTCTGTTCTCCATGGAGCTTTGCTTTGTCAAACTTCACTTATTGGTGAGGTTGTAGTATCTCCATCAGTGCTTTCTGACTTAAGCCAGACTCATTCCTTTCTGTATTTGAAAGGGGCTTTAAAGTTCATTTAAGAGCCATGCTTAAAATTGATTTTCCATTTTTAAACCTAAAAGTTTCTGTATTAATTACCTACATTATCTGTTAAGTATTACTATTTAACTATGCATATGTTGATAAAATATGTGAATTCTACATATATAAAATTAATGATATGTTATATATATTAGATGTGGTACACTGAATGATGTCCTTAATACCCACGAGAATAAGGTCATTTAGACTTGTAGTGCTTACACAAATATCTTAGACACTTTGGCTGTCTACCCTTTAATGTGTGTGTGTGTGTGTTTTGTGTGTGTGTGAGTGTGTAGATGCTTTTCGGGTCTTCGGAGCAGGGTCTGTCCCAGGTCTCTCTGCTTGGCCGGTGAGCAGCCAGCTTCCCTCTCCATCTCCCTTGCGGTGGATTCCCTCTGAAAGATCTCACTGACTAATCTGGCCTGTTAGCAATGTACGCACAACATTTTCTAGCGAGGTGAACCAGACAGTTTTCTCTATAACCAGAAAAAGCTGTCTAGGTTGTAAAATTCTTGTAATATTCATTTTTAATGGGATGTGTGAGGCTGACCTGCATTGCCCGGACTGCAAGCTGTGACTGGGTTGTTCTCGCTGTAATTCCCGGCCAGCTTTCTCCAGCTGGGCCTTAGCAAGAACGCTCACAGGCTGACTTAGGGATGGACTGCGGGTGTTTCCTTTTCCAATTGTGACCCAAAGGGTGGACGCACAGGCAGGAAAGGTGGGGCTGAGCTCATTTCTACAACGGCAGGCGCGGGGCGGGGTTAGTCCCACGTAAAAGCCGCTTGAGGCGGGGTGACTCAGCTAAGTTGATACGGACCAAGTCTATGTTCACATGTGATAGCTGCTGTGTTCACAGCGGCCCAGCACCCATAATGGTGCCAAATGCAGGTAAATTCTTTACCAAGACGTCTTTACTGGAGACAAATAGGAAGACACCTCCACTGAGGAAGATTTCACCCAATCTGGGACTCCTTGGCCAAAGCTGCCCCTCTTACAACGAATCAGAATTCTCCCTGTGGCTTACGGCCCTGGGCACTGCCATGTTCTAAACGTCACTCACCAAGGCTCTGGAGCGCCCAGGGTGCGACGTGTGTGTCGCCACCTCCTTGTTCTAGAAGACCGTCTCTAACTGGATTCAGCCTCCATTAGGCGCAGCCTAACCGGTCAGCTGTCCAGGCACCAGGACCTGCCCCTGGCTTGGGCAAAGGGAGGTTTCCACCCAGAGGTTTTAGGCAGGACTGAAAACATTTGCTGGAAACAATGGCCGCCAGCCACTTCTGCCGCAGGTGGACCGCTATTCTGTGCTGATGCCTCTAGGACCTTCCCTTGCAAGCATCCCAAAGACCCCTACCGCGCCTTCTGCTCTGTGCACCTGCCCGTGTCCAGGGCGGCAGGCGGGGAGGCAGCGGAGGCCTGGGCCTGGGCAGCAGGCTCGGGGCTCACGGTGAGCCAGACCTGCAGTCCCCGCAAATACCCCGGGCGCGGATTTCCCAGCTCTCCCAGGTCTAGCTGTTTCATCTCTCCTCTCGGATCCATTTCCTGGGAGCTGCTGGACTGGGGTGAGTGCCCAGTGAGCCCTCGCGGGGCGCCCTGCAGTAGCACGGCCTGGCCACACGGGGGCGCCCGCCGCCGCCACATCAGACCGCCGTGCGCGCGCGCAAGGTGTTTCCCCGCAGCGGGAAATAGCACCTCCCCGCGCGAAGGGGTTGCCGTGGGAGTCTCGGACTATGTTCCCTCCCCGCCGGCGGGAGCCCGAGGAGCCCGGCTTTCGCTCGGACGCTGGGCGCCGCACCGCTCAGTCACCGGGCCGGTGGCTGCCCGCTTCTCCCGCAGGTTCGCGCCCAGGGGCAGCCGCAGGGTTCCAGAAACTTCTATCCTTCCTGCCTCCCCTTCCACTCAGCCCCCTCCCCACTCCTTCCCTCGTTCTGTCAGAATCAGATCCTCGCTTACAAAGCGTCGGAGGCCAATGAGAGGGAAGAGGGGCAGAACACACACGCACTTGGCCTCTCGCAGGAACAAAAACCACACAGCGGACGCAGGATCGAACCACCGGCCCCACAGCCGTAGCCAGCTCCTGACGCCGCACGATCCGGAGCCTTCCGGATGGCTGAGGCTCGCAGGGTGTCAGGTCCCACCCGGCTGAGAGGGGCAGAGGCCGGGCCCCGGGGCCCCACATCCTGGAAGGCGGGCGAGGAGGACCCCGGAGCAGCCGTGTCCACACCGCTGACCCGTCAGGGCAGTGCGCTTGCTGGGTCCTTCTGTGGTGGCTGGCGAAACCAGAGCCAGCTCTGCGCTTCTGGAAGCCGTGGGTGGGGTGCGGCTCCAGCCCGAGGGGGAGTCCACTATCGGCTGGCTTCCAGGAGGGTCCAGCTCCTCCGTCAGCTCTGCGTGAGGAATGATGTTTGCAGCATCGAGGATGAGGGGGCGGGAGGAGCTAATAAATTTCGAAAGCGGGCGGATTACTGGAAGCAAGGTCAAGGTGAATCTTGGTGAATTCCTGAGCGCCCTTGTGTGTCACCCCCCGAGGAACAAGCCCGGCAGATCTGCAGCTACCCGTGCACGGGGCCGGGAGAGGTGGCTTACCCGCAGGCACTTCACGCGAAATACTGCAAGGGACCGGTGTGCCTCAGTCACTGCACACCTATGTAAAAGGCGGGTGATCTGGGTCTTCACACCCCTCTCGAAGCTGCACGGCGCATCCTGAGGGCTCTAGGTCTCCCCACAGGCCCACAGGGGTGATCTCTCTGCTAGACTCTCCCAGGGTGGCGCCTGCTCTGGGCCCAGGTTCGGGACCCTCGCCACAGTGCTGGCAGTGGTAGGGGCACTACCCGTGTCCTGACTCAGCCTAGCAGTCCCCTGGAAGGGACACCCACGACCCGCGTGGGAAACCACGGCTGCCAGTCGCTGACATGCACGTGAATTCTTTTAAAGAGACCAGGGTCCTTCCTTATAAAAGATCAATTTGAAAAGTATTGCTTTTCCTCATCAAATGATTTCATAGAACTGCAGGGCAAAATGCCTTCAGAATTTATTCTGGCCATTTGGGAGGCATTTAGTATTGAAAGGTTTGTGAGCACAGCTGACGGTGGTGGCAGGACACTGAGGTCCCCACAGGGTCACGGTGACATCATCCCAGGAGGCCTCGAACGGAGCTGGCATTTTCCCAGGGCCCGATGACAAATCGCTCCTCTCCCTCACGTTTCCTTCATGCCACAGCCATGGCTGAGATGAAACTGTCAAACTCAGCAACGATTAATAACCCAAGTCCAGCTCCCCCCCCTGTTCTGCAGAAAGAGATGCAACCCGCCATTTGCGGTTGGGGGGCCTTGGGAATATAGGGAGACGGTCGTGGACGTCCGAATGTGTGTTTCAGGCTCCACAAACCTAGATAAAGCCTGGGATATGATGGAAGATTGAGGCAGATGCCACAACCTCTGTGTGTGTGTGTGTGTGTGGTCTACTTGAGAACCTGGTAAAAGCAACAGACCTGCTCTGGGAAGAAATGCAATGTACGTGCACAAAGGACCTTTATAGAAGGTTCCACCAGCTTCTCTGAAGTCCTAATGTCACTGGCATTTTATTGACACAATCAAAAAATGAAAGTCTTTGTCTTGAGTGCTATTCCTGATAAGCTCTGTGAGAAAGTCAGTCAATGGCCTGTGTCTGGTGAGTTTTGTCTTGGACTCAAAGCAGGAATTTATCCATCTCCTCCTTCCCTCCCTTATCTTGTCTCTTCCTCTCCTCCATCTCTCTCCCTTCCTCCTGCTCTGGATCCCCCTGCCCCCACTACAGATAGGAGCTGCATGAGGAATGATGAAAGCATCAAATCAGATAACAAAGATGACAATAAATGCCTTTCACGTCACAGACCACGTTCTGTTCCCCTGTCTCATCTTCAGAGCACACCAGAGGGGCAGGTGTGTGTGTGTGTGTGTGTGTGTGTGTGTGTATGTGGGGGGAGCCATTGCTATTCCTGATTTACTGTGATTAGGTGCTAACTCAGACAGTGTGACAGAAGCAGAGTGAAAGCCGTGTGTCCCAGCTTTCAGCTGTGGATCTTCCCACAGGGGTGGGGAGCATGAGGAGGAGTCACCCATTCACGGCAGCTTCCCAGGGGTGTCTCTGGTAGACTGCCCCTGGCCAGCTCCTCACTCAGAAAAGTGCAGGCAGAAGGCAGCTAGTGGCATGACTGCTTCTCAACGTGTCGCTCTGTTCTCGAGGCTAACGTGATGTGGGGGTTTCCGTGTTTCTCCACACATAGGATAATGTTATTTTCTTGACCTGAACACGAAACATGCTGTCACTCAAGCCACACACGCACGAGGATGCCCTAGGCCACTGTTTTATTGCCAGAGAACACAGAGCAGCGTCTTGGATTGCACAGCACCGGGCAAGGTACCTGGTGCTCAGGGCCTGCTCTTCGTTTGTCAAACAAAACACCCCACACGCTACTCCTCTCCTGTGTCCAAATCATGTCACGCTTGCACAGTCCAGAAAATGAGTGCTGCAACCGGTGTTTTGCCCAGTCGGAATCATTTTCCGAAGGAAGTAAACACCATTCATGGGAAATATCAGCTAGAATCATACCTGGCCTGTGGTACCCACTCAAACCCACACCCGGACAACTTTGGCAGGCATTTCTTTAGGCTCTTGGCTCTTATTTGAGATCAACCAGAAGAGAAGTTCTCAGAACGCAGATGTGGGGATATACACTTGCTACTCATTTGAAGAAGCTGCCGGATTCTACAGCCTGCTCCCATCATCTGTTCTTACGTAACGCGACAAGAGGACACAGATTCTCGCCTAAGCTAAGTCGAATGTGAGCCCAACCGTCGCTAACATTGCTCCTCGCCCTGCCCTTTGACAGCCTTGACGGCCGCGGTCTGTCACTGCACAGACTAGGAGGCACGGGATCCGAACCCTTCCCCAGCCAGCATAGGGGCGCTCTCAACCCTCCCGTTATTAATGAAATCATGGAAAACTACCAGCCGCATCTTCAAGGTTAGATCTGTGGACTGAAGCAGCAGAGACAGCAAACAGCACGGGGCTTCCCGGACAGAACCCTGCCCTGCCACGGTACCTGTACAGATGAAGCTAGAGAGGCCCCCGTAGATGACGTCATCATTGTCCGGCAAGATAAAGGGACACCGCGTCTGAACCTCCAAACAGTATTGCTTGCAAGGAATTGTCTTTCTGCAGTTCAACTGCGTGACTTCAAAGTACTGGGAGCAGAGCCAGGCTTTGTAGACAATCTGGGGGGAAAAACAGGAAAATAAGGGAGAATTAAAAACACGGAGGGATGACAACATTGTGACTCCACTGCAGGACAGGCTGTCCTGTGAGAGCCGTGCCGTGGTGGCAAGGGCATCACGAGAAAACTCTCCTTTGAGACCGTGTACGTACGCAATGCCAGCTGCAAGCCATACCGCAGCATTGCAAGCGTTTGCACTAAGGGCGAAGCTGCACTTGAGCGAGCCCTTGGCAGCATGCAGAAGGTGCGCTGGCTCATTTGAAAAAAGCAGGTTAAAGCAGGGACCTGACATTGTCAAAACACCAATGATACAGGAAGTAAAAGGCATGGCGGCCCTGTTGCTGTGCTAGTTAACTGCAGAGCGCACGGGGGTTCCCAGGGCCTGCGTCTATGCCCTCGCTGGACACTAGGTGGCGCCCACCGCCCCACAGCGCCGGCCCAGCAGGGGCGCAGACACCAGGGATGCAGACACGCTAGGGCTGCCTGCGAGCCGAGCGCGGCGCCTGCAGAGGCTTCGCCAACAGTCCGGGCACACCAAAGCGGGTATCAGACGTGACGTGCGCAAGTGTGGCCTGGGGACCCAGGGTGACCCGCGTCAGAACTACGGTTCTGAGATGTTAGATGTGAAACCCGCAGCAACGAGAGAAACCTGTGATTTAATGCATGGGGGGTGGATTGTGGCTTCATTTACCTCCTATGTTTTGGCGGCTTTTTGGGAAAGTGGACATTGAAAAAAATTTACCTTTTCTAATGTGAGGAAGTGAGCGGAACATTATTCAGACCCAACAAAGCCAAAGTACCCATCTACGGTGTAGGACCATGGACATCTGGCCAGGTTCTGTGTCCTTAGCACCGACAGTTTTGTCTGTCTGCCCCTAGAGACAATTCAGGCAACTTCTGCCAGTTGCATTTCACCCGGCAGACAATGAAGGGCTTTGATCTAAGTGTACACAAGATGTTACAAATAGTCGATGAAAACAGCAAGAATACTAGTTGTACTTATCAATTTCACACAGTTGCCTAAGCTAGTACATTTTCCCCGTGTGATTCTAAGCCGACAAATAGAGTGCAGCAAGTCCTCACATTTTGCAAGGAATCGGAATCTTCTAGGAGTCCAAAGCTGTGTTCTTGGTATTTCTTCCATATTTCATATGAAAATGGTTTTTGAAGACTTAGGACTTGCAAAAGGAATTACTATTTGCTAAATCACCAATTGTTCATAATCACCATATAATTTGTTGGGAAAACATATGCATAATTAGTATTCTTACAGCTTTTTTTGAACTGATCAACATAAAAATATACACTAAAAAGCTGCACCTGAAAAAAATACTATGCTAACTGAGGAAAGCCCTAAGAATCCTTCAGTTTCAACGGGGATGGAGGGGGAGGAAGAGTGTGGAGGTGGCAGGTGCAGGTACTGCAAGTGCCGTATGAAAGAGCCTGGAAGCAAAAATTAAGTGGTTTCCTACTGACTTTAGAGAAGTTGTGTTTTTCAAAATACCATTGGCATTCGTGTGAAAGGACAGGCAATATGATGTGACACAGCAGTTAGGATAGCCACCGTGGGGACCAAACAATGGACTGTGGGAACTTTGTGACTCCTGGGCCTCAATGACTCTATTAAAGCCAGAGGAAGTTAGGTATGTCTGTGTGTTTCCAACACCAAAACTATCCTATAAAGCTCACTTTCTGCATGTTTTTCACTTTAAGTTCAGAATCGTGGGTTTTTTTCTATTAGGGAGTGCCACTTTGTAATTCCAGAGTATTGTCTGTATTTTCATGGGCTGAATTATGTTCTCTCCTCCCGCTTCTGCTTGTAGCTTGCTTTCACAGGGTCACCCAGATGACAGTGGTTTCCACACAGCACGTTGCAGCTGACCCTGTGATCTCTACTCCTTCAGCAACGGCCTCTGCTCCCTCAAACCTGGGAGGTCACGCCGGGAAGGCTCTGCTGTGGACCTCTGCCCTTCCCAGCCATCACTCTCAGCGTTGCCCAACTGGAGCACCACTATTTTTGTTCTAGCTCCTTCGATCCTGTTTTGACTGCATGTCCTTCACAAAGCTGTTGCTCAACTGCTGTGGTTACTTACAAGCTGTTTTTAAACATCAGACCTCCCAGCAAGAATGCCAGCCTCAGCCTGGGTGTCTCCACCCCGCCTGCCTCCCCTTGCTGCCTCCTCAGTCTTAGGGTCAACCTCCCAGAAGTCTGCCTAGGCAGAAGATCCCTCATTTGAGTAATAAACATTTTCAAAAAATTTAATTCTACACAAAAGACATGTCAGAAAGCCACTCAGGAAAACTGTAAGCTGGGACAAAAGAAAACCAGGGGAGAGATGTCTGATTATGACTTCAGAGATGAAGGCTAAGAAGTTGCTTCTGTCTCACTACAGCATTTCTCTTTGTCTGCAGAAGCATGTTCGTGATCAAAGAGGCAACACGTGCACGCAACACATTCGCTAAAATATCCCAGTCTAGATCAGAAGCGCTTTGCATGGAAGGTAGGAGACTCTTCTCTGACCTTGAGAACGGTCACTACCCAGTGAAGTGCCAAGTCAGCAGGAATCCAAAACCTGACTTGTGAAGAAGAGAGAACTCCCTGAGGATTCCCTGACCAGAGTGAGGAGAGGGGCATGGGCAGCTGCCTTCCACATCTGAGAAAATCCTGATGACAGAGGCTTTCTTAAGAAAAAATTGGAATCAGAAGATAAAGGCAAGATGAACGACACATAGGCTAATGTCACTATGGTAGAAAGAAGAGCTTTCTCGCCAGAAGAGATACAATAGTAAAACAGGCTGCCTTCTGGGATGCTGAGTCCTCTACAACTGGAAAAATCCAGATTTTAGATCTCTTGTCAAGATGCCTTGAGGAGCATTCCCACGCTTGGAAGTGAGAAAAATAAATGGCTCCAAGATACTTCCAATGATTCTCTGGATTATTATTTTTTCTTAAGGAAGGAGGTTGCAAAGGGTGGTTTGTGGTGTCACAGAGCTAAGAGGAGTACAATGATGAACTTGGAAAAGATCTGGAGGACCTTCCAACAAAAGCACATGATCAGAAGTCAAGGGACCTGTCTTATTTCCTAAGAACGGTGCAGCATAAGGAGTCAGAAATCCTTTTGTGATGGCTTAGCCTTCTCTTCTACGGAAGAATGTTCGGTAAACTGCTTTTCTGGTGTCACTGCATCAGATAAGTGATTGGATGCAGGTAAAGAATGATTCAGGAAAGGAAAGAAAATACATGGGTACAGGCCCTGGTAGCAAGGTCATGGCCATCAACCCACTTGTATCATGGAGAGTTTGCCCCATTTCTACCTGTGAGGGTGTCAGGTCACTCAGGCTGTTACGCTCTTAAAGGTATTTCCAATGTCCATATACATACACTCTCTCCCTGCCGTGACCACTAAGTGAGCAAAAACACCACACTGCCCACCACACAGCCACCCAGAGACACTCTCTACTGGCAGCCTAGACAAGGGACAGACTAAACTATAGACATGACCTAAATAGAACATCCTTCTAACTTCCCGCTTGGATACGGATGTTTCTCTTCATCCACCGAAAGCACTTTCTCCTTTCTTATTCTTCCCATGACACCCTGAGCCTCCCTGGGGAAACAGTGAGGGAAGGGGCCTAGGGCTGCTCTGCACGGGGAGCTCCTGCAGCCTCATCCTTTCAGAGAGGACTCGGAAAGTAAGGAAAATAAGGACGCGTCTGGGCCTGGGGTCAGGAAGCTGGGAACCCCCATCCCCAGTAGAAGTCTGGGAGGCCATCTAGCTGAGCCTGTTGGTTTGCAGTTGGGATTGGGATGGAAAAGACCGCAGCTGACAGTCACGGAGGAAGGTGAGGGTTGGGCCAGGATGTAAGGATCTGCAGGTCCTTGTTGTCATCACACATTGTAGTATCTGGAAGGCATCATTGAGTAGTCTGCATTTCTAATATATCTTATATATGCTACACATGTGGATTTAAGTTATTTTTTGGTGCTAAAATTAACTTCAGTCTGTGAACTTTTGAAGCCCCTTGTATGTGTTTCTTCAAGTCACTTCAGTTCAGCCTCACTTTTGAAACCTTTGCTGGCTCTCTGCACAGTGGGGTGTCCTGAACCCCTGTGAACTTGGCATCTTCTCTTCATTTGCTGCCACCTGAGAAGCCTTTGGCTCCCAGGGCCTGTTGGAAGATGGAACCCTGGAGAGCTAACACGAGGAGAGGAGGGCAACCTGGGAGCTGTGTGTCGTGATCTCCTTGCCATACTCCTGCCTGATGAAAATGGATTTTGTTTTTTTTTAAAGAACTCCTGCTTTGCTTGGAGCATCACAAGGAGGCAGGAGGCAGGATGCTCAGTCTGCTTCCTAATCATGGGGGACTCTTGCAAGGGGTGCTTCAGGCCCAAGCAAGGATGTACCCGGAGTGGCCACCGCCCAGCTCTGCTCAGCGTGCGTGGCCAGGTGATGTGGGAATGGTATCGCCACTGTGAATGACTGCCTATGTGGACCTGTGTCAGGCGCTCACAGCTGAACCTCCCTTAGTTCTGAGTGTCCCATTTGATAGCTAATCTGTGGGAAACCTTCACAGAATGGCCACAATTTCCATGTCTCCAGTAGAACTTCAAATTCTCACTACGTTTTAAGATACAGTTACCTCCCTCATACAAATCCAAATCTACAGTTCAGAGCTGGGTACAAATTTATATTATAGATAAGCAAGAGAATTCCAGAGAGTTTATGGAAATGAGATTAAAACATAATTTCTGTGTAAAGCCGTGTGAAATCCACACATGATATTTTCTTTTTTTTTTTTTTTTTTTTTTGACAGGCAGAGTGGACAGTGAGAGAGAGAGACAGAGAGGAAGGTCTTCCTTTGCCATTGGTTCACCCTCCAATGGCCGCTGCAGCTGGCGTGCTGCAGCTGGCGCACCGCGCTAATCCGAAGGCAGGAGCCAGGTACTTCTCCTGGTCTCCCATGGGGTGCAGGGCCCAAGCACTTGGGCCATCCTCCACTGCACTCCTGGGCCACAGCAGAGAGCTGGCCTGGAAGGGGGGCAACCGGGACAGAATCCGGAGCCCCGACCGGGACTAGAACCCGGTGTGCCGGCGCCACAAGGCGGAGGATTAGCCTATTGAGCTGCGGTGCCAGCCCACACATGATATTTTCAAAATACACATTTCCATTAGCTGTTTGAAGGCCCTTTTATGTACACATATGACAACAACAACAAAAAACCACCTTGCACAGAGTTCACTGTTTTGAACCAAAATAAATGAATATTTTAATTCCATTAGCCATGAACGTTGAGAGGGACCCTCATATATTAGCTTGTGAAAAAAAATTAACCTGTTGGCTACAAATCTTGGTTAGCGAGAAGAACGTTAGATATTAAATGTGGTTGTCCTTTTCAAATTCATAGTTGCTGTCCTCTTTCCGCAGCACTGCGAAGGACTGACTTGTTTTCACAGTGGTATTACTTGGTGGATTTTATCAGGACTCTGCCTGCCTTAGCCGCCTGAGTTCTAGTGTGTGTATGTGTGTTTGTGTGTGTGTGTGGGGGGGTGCTGCAGTTGGCTGGAGACATAAGCCAGCTCCTGCTACAGTGACTGCCTCAGGCTCACGCACCTTACTGCTCAGGGCCTTTTGCTAGGGTTCTCAGTGAGGGTGGAACTGCACATTCACAAATCTCAGTCCACTTTCTTTTCTACCCCTGTTGTGTCTGCTGACAATACACCGCACCCAGAAACGGGAAATAGTGATAGATCCCCAGAGACTGGCAAAAAGAAAACCAGCGCCAGTGGCTGAGCCGCTTATGAGCCACACATCCACACACGACCTACACACTCTCTGGTCCTGGGCCATGGCACACTTCCGAGGCCAGCAGACAGTCTCTTCCAGGGCTGTGTCTTAGCCTTTCTACTTCTGGGAGTAACCTGCTTTTCTTGGTCCTGTTACAATGCTGGGTATTCTCCCTTGCACTTCAGTGTTTCCTGAGATTCCTGGCACTGTACTCTATTGTCAAGTCTACCATCCTCAGCACCTGGACGAGGCTCAAGGAGTGCCCGTCCATGCCCAAGTCCTAGGTTCACCTCGCACAAGAGGGTGAATGGCTCAAACACTGGGCTGCAAACCAGCTCTTAGCATAGCATCACAGGGTTCCCTAGAGACTGTACAGAGTACAGAAAACAAATACTCTCCTGAGCACTTTTGACTACAGAATGCTCCTATCCGAAAATGATGTACGTGGAAAAAGGAAGCCTTAGAATTGTTAGTACAAGGGGGTTGCAAACTATTCTTTGGAAAACAGAACTAAAACTTAAGTTTATTTCTGTTGCAATTTTTTAAAATCTCTGCATATGAAAGGTCTTCAAAATGTTCATGAAAAATACATGTTTATAAAAGAAACTGTGTGGGGACCAGCATTGTGGTGCAGCTGGTGAAGGGTGCTGCCTGCAAAGCCAGCATTCCATATGAGCACCGGTTTGAGTCCCGGCTGCTCCACTTCTGACCCAACTCCCTTATAATGTGGCTGAGAAAAGCAGTGGAGGATAGCCCAAGTGCTTGGGTTTCTGCCATCCACGTGGGAGACCCAGGTGGAGTTCCTAGCTTCTGACTTTGGCTTGGTGCAGCCCCAGCTCTGTGGCCATTTGGGGCACAAACAAGCAGGTGGAAGATTCTCTGTCTCCCATTTTTTCAGTAAGTCTGCCTTTATAAAAATAAATCCTTAAAAAAATACTATGCATCAATTTCAAATTTGGCCCCCAAATAAACTTATCTTGTGAATTTGTTTTCCTCCAACTTTTTGACGTGTCCTCCTGGTTTCCTCTTTCCCCCTGCTCTTTGTTCACAGTTGTCACACATCACACCCAGAATCATCTTGTTTCATTTCTTCATCTGATTGTGATTGGCTTCAGCTTGAACTACTCCACTGAAATGATTCCTCCCAAGCTCTTCCGGCCAAATGCTGACACGTCCAGCTACTGAAACCAGTTATGTTGCCATCTGCCTTCTTGCCAGTCCTGCATGCTGCTGGTAAAGCCCTCCCTGAGGTGTTAGCTCCAATGACTGGCTTGTTCTGCCTGGCTTTCCTTTCGTTCTTCCCACAGCTTCTTTTCAGTCTTCTGTGTGTCTTGCTCTCTGGTTTGTTTTTGTTTTCCTCACCACTCCCCAAATGTTGAGTATCCCTTAGGCTTCTGTTCTAAGCTTTCTTCTACACATTCTTTCTGGGCAGTTGGCCATCTCATGATTCTGTTATTTTTAAAATAGTGATGACTGAATTCATTCTCTCTCTCTCTCTCTCTCTCTCTCATTGAACATATGATGCATTGACAAACTCTGTTTGGCACTCTAGGACCTCAGTCTCTCAAATGCAGAGCAGAATTCAACAATTGAACATCCTCTATTCAGAGAAGCAGCAAGTGGGAAAGTGTGGAGACCCCCGGAGCTTCCTCTGTGCTCTGCACAGCTGTCTGACCCCAGGTCCCACGTGTCACCCAATTGTGAGTCCTGTCAACAATCTTTGTAAAGTTAATTTTATTATTTTGCTACCACACTTAAAACCCTTGAACCTTCTCGCCCCTCAAACACACAGCACCCTGAAAGTCCAAAGTCTTTATCAGACTCTGCAACCTTGACTTACACAGCCTCTAGCCCCATCTGTCTCTATCCTCACTGTGTACTCTGTGGCTATGATGAGTGACTTAGAGGTCACCATTGTGCCATGCCCTCTGCAGCCCTATTCCTGGGGTCCTACTTCCAATTCCCCTACACATCCCTCAGCCTTGTTATTTCCTCCATACCCCTGTGACCTCATCTGTGAGCCTCCTCTGCACCCCCTCTCAAGATTCTGTACCATGAAAAGCTGCACCGTCTTCTCATCTGCTTCCCTTTCTAGCCTGTCTGCTCTTGGAGTGAAAATCAGAGCCTTGCATACTTTTCGCATTCTCAGTGCCCCTGTATGCACCTGCTGGAAATTGACCTTGAGCAAAATTCTCACTGGAAATTAGCAATATGTCTGTCAAGGTTACACAGAAATGTCCTGTGATTTGGTTAGTGAGCGTCCGTCCCTTTAGCCCTAAGATCCTGCAGAGCAGAAACTCCAACCATGCGCCTTGATGAGCTTCTCTTATGAAGTCCTGGGAATGCCTTTTCAAGTGAGCAGTCATGTGGCCATTATTTTAGGCCAAATAAATGCTAAAGGAAGATATTTTTGAAAGGCTACTTCAGGTGTGAATCTCTTTCCAAACAGAGCCTGGTTTAGTTCCTGGGTCCCAGTGTGAGGCTGGATTTCCAACAGCCAATGCAAAGTGAACACCTTGTGAAGGGCTCCTGGGTGGTCCTCAGAACTTCAGGGGGTTGGGCAGGATCTACATTAAAGTATTCATTGAAATGGATATACTGCTTCGGCTGGGATGTTGGCTGGTTATATTAACCAAGACCTTTCCAATGTGTTTTTTTTTTTTTTTTTTTTTTTTTTGGACAGGCAGAGTGGACAGTGAGAGAGAGAGACAGAGAGAAAGGTCTTCCTTTGCCATTGGTTCACCCTCCAATGGCCGCCGCGGCCGGCACGCTGTGGCTGGTGCACCGCACTGATCCGATGGCAGGAGCCAGGTGCTTCTCCTGGTCTCCCATGGGGTGCAGAGCCCAAGCACTTGGGCCATCCTCCACTGCACTCCCTGGCCACAGCAGAGAGCTGGCCTGGAAGAGGGGCAACCGGGACAGAATCAGGCACCCCAACCAGAGCTAGAACCCAGTGTGCCGGCACTGCAAGGCGGAGGATTAGCCTAGTAAGCCGCGGCACCGGCTCCAATGTGGTTTGATTGTCCATCCAGAAATGCTACATGGTAGTAATGTGAACTAAGCTCACAGTGAATAAGCAATCATTTCTTCTGCCATGAAGGGAGGCCTTTGTGGATGAGTTTCCTTTGCCAGATCATCAGGTTAGTGGCAGCAATGGTGGGAGCTCTGTTAGTGGTGACTGGGAAGGAAGGATGTTTTCCAGCGGGGCTGCTCCTGAGGTTAATCAAGGATGATCTAACTCCCCTTCCTCAAGAGCCTTTCTAAAGGACAAATGGGAGAGGAAGAAGTGAACGTGCCTTAGACAGACCATCTGCAATCAACACTGTGGAATGCAGGCAATTAATTACATGCTGCCTGGTCCTCCTCACACACTGCTCATTGGAAGCTAGTCTGTGTTTACTGCTACTGATCACATTAGAAATCATGGCTCAAAAAAGTCAACAAAATAATGCTTCAATATAAGATCAGTTTTATTCTGTACATCCCAAGTGAGCTGAGAATGTTAAAGTGTTGAAGTGGGAAATCAGTCTTCAAAAGAAAAGTTGAGGGAAGTAAATCTTGAATAAGAAATTTGAAACTAGTATTAAGCATTCAAAGGAATAATTTATCCACCAAGGATACAAGAGTGAATGTGTTATATTTTCTAATTTTTCAGGGTTCATATAGGAGTTAATGGACACTTGATTAATAAATGAATAAATATTCCATTCCAGAGTCTATAATGTATTTAGAAAACACCAATGCACTCACTAGGACTCTAATAAGTAATCAGTATATTCAGTGCAAAATACTGATGTATTCACTTTTATATCAAATAAATATTATGGGATTTAGGATAACTACCTCACTTAGTAGAAATACACAAAGAAAGCCTAAAGAAATTTAACACAAAACTTTGCCCTATAACCCAAAGTAACATATGGAAAATTTGAAATAATAAAGTAGTTGTAAAATTATTTATCTAACCATCTGATAACTTCGCATAGTCATTTACCTCCTAGAACTAGGATATAAGTGCTTTTGGTACGTGTCTAAAATTTTTGCTTCTCTGCCATGTTGTCAGGACATTTATGTACTGGCATTGCAGGGTTGTATCCCTACTTTGCCAATATCAGATTCAAGAAGCTGCCAATTAAAACACTAATTATCTGCCTTTGTTCCAAGCAAGTACAAACTTTGGGGGGATAAGTTCTTTGCATACTTTGTTTTTTTTTTCCCCTATAGACTTGAGTGCTTTTGATTTTTTCATCACATTTGATACTCAGTAAACAGTGGTGGACCCTATACCATCTTCATGGTCACTGGTATTGTCCTAACGTGTGTTGCTAGGAATATGGAAGATCCCCTTTTGCAGACCAAGAGCAAACCAGAATCTTGAGAATGGAGCAGTAATAGGTGCTCACGGCTCTTTCAATGCTTTATTTATTAATTTTGGTCCACATTATTGTCAGAAAAGTGCCAGTGATCCTACTAAATGTATAGCTTTAGAAAGTGACAAAGCAGAGGCCTGGTATTATGGTATAGTGGATATAGCCGCCAGCTGTGATGCTGGCATCCCACATGGGTGCAAGTTCCTGTCTTTGCTGCTCTACTTCCAATCCAGCTCTCTGATAATATGGCCTTAGAACAGCAGTGGAGGATAACCCAAGTGCATGGGCCCCTGCCACTCACCCGGGAGACTCGAGGAAGCTTCTGGCTCTTGGCTTCAGCCTGGCCCAGACCCAGCTATTGTGGCCTTTTGGAGAGTGAACCAGTGGAAGGAAGATTTCTCTGTCTCTCCCTCTCTCTGTGTAACTTTGACTTTCAAATGAATAGATAAATCTTAAACAAAAATGAAACCTACAGAGTGAACACCTTGAGGTTTAGACAGAGTTGTCACGGTATCATGAAGCAGAAAGGAGTGATTCCTCTGGGGATTGGCTTCAAAGGTCCCAGCCAATCTCTCTGTAAACCCAACTTTTTGCACAGGAAGCCAACCGTTGGCCTGAGAGTAGTTAAGGCACTCTCGGGAGCAGGGGTACAGGGCAGGTTGCAGATTTCATGACCAGGTGTTCTCCTAGCATCACACGTGGTGCCATGAAATGAATGATAGGAAAGATGTATCATGGCGAGTGTGAGCATAGGAAAACCCTGTGTGCAGGCAGAGGAGACAGTGATGGCCAGGGTGGCTGGAGAGGAAGAGGGGACACTGCACATCAGGGAGAGACATGAGCATGTCACAGGGGATGAGGTCGGAGGCTCCTGTGAAAAAGATGCACAGACGGGAAGTAGGAAGCATGGGAGGAAGACAGGAAGGAAGGAGGTTGACAGATTTTCTCTTGCCAGGTGGTCTAGTGCATTCTCTCTGTGACCTGAGTGCTATCATTCAAATGTTACAAGTGTGACAACTAAGGCTCAAGTAACGTAAGCATTTTGGACAACACAACTGAATGTAATAATGGGTGGGGTTACTGGTCATTTTGCCCCACACCTCCACCCCACATCGAAACGAGTTGTATCCTACACATAGTCAGATGTATACAAATGTTAACTCAGGATGCATTAAGTAGAGTTATTAGTGGGTTGAAAGAAACATTGTCCATGCCTCACTCCCAGAGCTCAATAGGATTCTCAGAACTGTTACATGTAATGTGTTGTGTCATGAAAGATTTTACACAGGGCAATGGACCATAATCCTTCTGATTTTACTAACACAAGTTTGCCACCCTATGAGTTAGTGTCATGAATGATATTATTCTTAAGGAAGAAGGAGCCAGAATTATATCTGGGGGTAAAAAAAAAAAAACCACAAAATCCTGCTTATTGCCAGAGTTCACAGCCACTTGCAACTGAGAAAATTATCTTCGTGTTCTGAGTTCTAAATAACTCCTTCACCCCTATTCTATGCTGGTTATTTCTATGTGATCCTTTATTCAATCATAAACTAATATAAAAATGACACTGAATTGTGAATTTGAATTTACTCACTGAATGAATTTAGTACTAACTTTACCCATTGAAACTTTTTAGCCCGTTTCCCTTACAAATATGCACATTAAAATTTATATATATATGTATATATATATAATCTTGCATCATATGCACATTGTCAAACAACACAAAACAAGTGGTTGCAAATGCCAGGATAGTTGATACCTTAGCAGACTCCAGGGGGTCAGCTTGTGCATGCCCTGGGGGTGGGCACCCTGATTATTAGAGAAGCTCCACTTGAGATAAATAGCAATTGTCAACTTCCAAAGTACTGAGATGAAGGCTGAGAAGTTTCAAACTGTGTTGCATAGACATTTAAACTGGAACATTTGTTTGAAGTATGTAAAGCCAACTATAATGAGTTTTAACCAATTCAATAGACAACACAAAAGTCACCAGGAGGGCAAGAACTGGTTTCACTTTACTCACCAAAGAATACCCTATAGTGGGGGAGCTTGGCCTCCGACAAGGAGTACATAAATGAATGAATGAACGAGAGCATCTGGATACAAACTGAAAGTGAGTTTACATGCCCTTGGCCTGCATAGGTCTACAGAAATTCTTCCAGTCCTAGAGAGTAGGATTCATTCTCTTGACCATTTTTTAACCTTTATTATCATCATTGTTATTTTAATCTAGAAAAGAATGACATCCATTTCCTCTGATGCACTTTTACAAATGCAAACAGCAGACACTTTTCTAGTAAGTGTAGAAGAAGGCTTTGAAGAAGGCTTAAGGATGCTGAATTTTAGTAGCAATGATAATAGTGAAAGCTCTTTGTTGGTATGACAGCAGTTTATACAGTCAAAATAAGACAAATATATCTGTAATTCTGTGACAATGTTGCTGGATATAAATAAATATAGTTGTTAAATACATGTGTGTATATGAAATCATATGTATGAAAATCAGATCAATTGTTGAATTCCATCAAGATGCCTTATTTATAGCCCCTTTTCAACATTCTTCAGTGGTCCACTAACATTTGGGGACAACAGCCAAGGAAACATTTTCTCCTGAGTTTTCCATGTTTTTGTATTTACTCAGTTAAATGCTGAGTATTTATTTCAGGAAGATATTTTCTTTTGACATCAGAGATCACATAATTGTTTAAGGAATCAGAAAATACCTGTCTTCAAGTTGCAAGATCAAAGTATTCAAGTAAAAGAGAAATAGATCCTACTCATGAACCCTGGATTCATAATTCAAGTTAAGACAAATGGTTAGGTTGAAAGATGCGACTTTTGAATTCCTTCCTAAAACATTTCTGAAGACGGTTTTGAACGGGATGTTCTTTGACTTCCGTGGGCTTTCTCCAGTCTTGATGCAGTGCATGCCTGGTAATCCCAGTGAATGGTGAATATCAGAGGAAAGCTCGAGTCAAGTGTCAAATCACACACCGGGTTAAGAATGCCGAAGTGCACTCACTTGGACCTTTGAACCCATCCTGCAAATGTGCTTACAAGCACAAAACTCTAGGAGCCAAGACGTTTTTTCCTCTCTAGAAACGCAAAACATGTCACTTTCAGCCCATGTGTCTATTATCCCTGAGCTGAGTGTGCCATTGGAAATCCATTTTTATTATAAAATAATGCTTTAATACAATATTTCTTACTGTTGACAATTAAAATTAATGGGATTCATAAACATGAATAAGAGTTGGTTGTTACAGGGGAAAGCGTAGCCTCAGAACAGAGAGCTGAAGTCGGTGCATTGTCTGAAATGAAGAAGCAGTATCAGTCTTAAGCTCAGAGAAAAGCCCTACAGAAGATTAACAGTTATGAAATATGCCAAAATTAAGAAAGTGTTTCTTGTGTCGTCATGTAAAGCTTCTGTCATAAAATCTGAACATTGAATTTTGAGAGTTTTCTATCTTGAGAATGCATATTTACATTCATCAATAAAACACCAATGCATTTACCAATGGTTCTTCTATTTTGAAATAGTAGGTATATATTAGCCACCCAAAGAAATGCTAATTGGAAACAAAAAAAGAATAAATTTGTGTTCATGGTAACATTTTAAATTTGGTACTAACAGTTTATTTCCATAGAGTGTGTTTTACTTCTCCAGTCCCTGCAAACAATATGAAAATTCAAAAGTCATTTCACATCAGTAGCAATGATAATGACTATAGCTTGTTATGTTTTAGAAAATGTATTTGAAAGGTAAAGAGATAGAGTTTGATCCTGTCCACTGGTTCACTTCTCAACTTTCTACAATGCCCAGGCCTGCGTGGGCAAATCCAGTTTTCATGCATGGTTGGCAGGAACCCAATTACGTGAACCATCACTGCTACCTCACAGAATCTGGAACCAGAACCGGAGCAGAGAATTTAACCCAGGCACTCTGATGTGTGCCATGGGCTTCTTACTGAGAGGCTAAATGACTACTCTCCTAAATATGTTTTCAGACACACAAATCTCAAAAAAAAAAAAAAAAAAAAAAAAAAACCAGATACAACATTAGCTATTGAGAAATAATCCCTATATAAATGAGATGGGATCCATAACTAACAAGTTGATGTCATGATGCCATACATATTTATACATGCATACATATTTATACAACAATAAAAAAAGATCGAAATAAAACATATCAATAAAATGGGAAGATTCAGGTAACAGTTGAACATGAATGTTGACCAACAAATGGGAGAAGAGGGACAATCAAATGTGTCTGTGGAATATATTTTGAAACATCCACTGTAAAACCGAATAATGACTCAAACTTGCTGTTCAACCCTCCCATTACAGATACTAAAAAGAAAAATCAAAGAGCCCTCCTTTCTCATGAGTGATTATTGCCAGACACACGCACCACACATGCACCACACACACATGCACACATAGTCTTTACCGTTGGCTAGATTCCACTTCGTTAGTAAGGGGAAGAACAACTTCTGCCTGATTCTCTTACATCAGATCCAGAACTGAGTTACTGTTTACATATGAAATATACAAAAATGAAAAACACTACTTGCCTCATTCAAGGATATTCCTAATCGTTACACCCCTTCTGACTCTGCCCTGGATAGAACTGTCTCCTGTAGTTTTTACAAAATGCAGTTTGCTTCACAAAGTTTGTTTTCTTGAGCTGGAAGCAAGCTGGTTTCCCATAGTCAGAGCCTGGGGTCTGAACACTCACCCCATTAAGTAACAGATCATCTAGAGAGCAGATGGCACTGCCTGGAAGACCCTGGCTTAGAGAGATCAGAGAGGGAGGCTATTTATACCTTATAGTGGGAAGAAATCAGAAAATCTTACCAAAAATATTCATTGATTTTACTCCTTAGAATTTCAGATTCTCTTGATTTAAAATCAACTGAAGTCAGAAAATACCTCTTAAGTTTCCCAATGTAAGAGAAATAATGTAGTTATTTGAGAGTACTTCAAAAAGTTATTGAAAATGGAATAATAGTTTATTTTGGTGCAAAAATGTGAAATTCATGCAAGATTTTTCTTATTACACATTTTCCATCAACTTTTTGAAGCCATCTCATTGGAATGGGTAAATGCTTTGATGAAAACTGTTTTTCTTTCAAAGAAAATTTAATAACTTGTTTCTTTCAGAGTGCAAATGGAAATAGATTTGCTCTTACTGTGTAGTAAGTGAATAGGCAACAAAACAAAGGTTCTGTGCTTAAGTTTCCTAGACCTGCCCTCTAAAACAATTGAGCATTGCCTTCCTGATTTTTGCAATCACTGTGGAGCTGATAGCGTATCAGATGAGTACAACAAATCAGTGATTTCAAATCTCCAGATGCAGCAGCTTGAGCGTGAGCAGATGATGGCCACTGACTTCTGCTCACTGTGCACCATAACTGCTGATGAAAGGATCACAAGAAGTAGCTCATCTAATTCTTGCAGCAAACCTCTGAGATGAGAGCAGTATTTCTCCTTTTATGTGGATGTAAAACTATGACCCACAGAAAGGTTAAGTCCCCAGTGGAAGTGACCCAGCTGTTCTGAGGTGACAGAATTCAAATCCAGAGCCCATACTGCCAAATTAACAGTCTAATTCTGTGAAGTTAGACACGTAAAGATCTTTTGTCATCCTAGATGAGCTTTCATTTCAAAGAGCTAGAAGAGTAGGAAGGAGTCAGTGTTAAGAAAGTTATGTACTTAGAGAAATCGGGCAACAATCAATTCCATGTCAAAGGAAAAAGAGGCTTAGAAGTTAATGAGCAGAACAATAACCTAGCCCATCCAATATGCCTTGTTGTCACATTTATCTCAAGCGCATACCCGCAATAATTCCCTTTTGAGTTATTTAGATTGCTAGTTGGAGCAACATCAAACATATACCAAGCTGAAGGGTCTTGGTGATGCCTGGTTGACCATGCTTCTGCATATCTGCATGAAAACCCTACCCTTTACTGAGGCTGTCTTCCAAAAGTTGGTTGTCTTCAGGGCTTAAGCCAACCAGCTAAACATTCTGTTGACACAGAAGCTCAGTCATAGGAATGTTTTATAGCATTTTCTCATTTTGTTTTGCTCTTAAATTCCAGCATAAAACTATTTGAACTAGAGATACCTGAGACAAATTATAAACTCTATCAGATCCACATATTCCAACATTATGAAGGAATTCTAGACTTAGGTGAGCATATTAATTCTGAGTTTCATTTGACCATGTTTAATGAGGAAATATATCACGGGGCATGTATGCTAATCAGAGATCAGTGCCAATCATGGTGACAGTGCAATGTACTCTCAGGCAAATGGCTCTCCAAGGACAGGGGGTCCTCGTTATGTCAGCTCTGTGCTGGAGAGAGTGGCGGGATGGCTTCTCACGCTGGAGGACATGCAACACCTGCAGCATAATTAGGTACTCCACATATGTTTGTATTTTCAAAGTGCTTTATAGAATGGTTATTATGCAACAGGGACGCCTTTGGCTCAGTGGCTAAACTTCTCAGAGCGGAGTTCAAGAGAGCGGGGCGAGGACTCCAGGGGACATTGAGAGCAGCTGGGGAATCTGGAGGGAATCTTGTTTACCAAGAGAAAGCAGCACACCGTGCCACGAACATTTATGTTTCCATCCCCGGTGTTAAATCAATCGCCCTCTCTCCACCCTGACTCAGGGAGCAGAGATCATTAAGAACATATTTAAGTGCTTAATTGGGTTTTGAAGGAGGTTTCTCCATTAACATTAATTAAAGTCTCTGGGCTCAAGAAGGCTCATTTGCCAGGTAGGGGTTTTTGAGGTTCATGTTCATTCTCATTGCTGCCTCAGCAAAACCATTTTTTCTTGCCAGGATTCTAAACAGAGCTTTCAAGGCCTTCAATATAAAAGGGCAAAGCAGAGGAACCCCTCCAGTCTGTGATGGAAGATGTGGAAAATCATAAAGAAGTCCCTTTGTGTCTGATTTTACCCTTGAGAGACAAGATAATTAGAATTGTGGTGAAAATAGCATGTTCATTGCTGCCAGCTGCCTGCAGTTCACTTGTGTAGCAATGCAGTCTCTATCTTTATGGATGGAAACACTTTTGAGTGAAAATGGTTACTGTGTTATGAGTATATTAATTTTGCTAGGTTGAATCATATGAAATTCCTGGTATGTAACTATTTTTGTCAGATGAAAATGGCAACTTCATATGTTTCAGTCTAATCAATTCCAGAAAATCTAGATTTTTTAACAGGAACGAAAAATGTGTCCTACTCACACCATGTAGAAAGCCTTTTTTTTTTCTCTTCCTCATCTCTAGGCTCCCTTAATTTCAAAAGCAATTCTCTATTTGCATATAAGCTTGGAGCACTGGACAATATCACCCAGTAGTCTCTGGTTGCCTGTTGGGGTGAATAAGCCAGTTAGTCTCGTGTGTGTGTTGTGGGGGGACTTATTGATACGCTTCTATTTACCTCCACACAGTCTCATTCTTTTACACTATTTTTTGACCTTCAAGATATAAGAAATAGTAGAAATATGTAGGAAAATGACAAGCTTCAAGATTATGAACATTTATCGCTTGCACAGTAGGTATTGTGAGGAATACAAGGAAGCTATGACCATGAAAAGTAGAAGAGAACCAGAGAAAGGACTGGAAAAGATGTTGGGGGAGAAAAGATGACACCAAGTGAGGCAGTAGCAAACACACCTGAGGAGGACTCCATGATGCAGACACTGGAAAACCAGTGGTAGCTGAGGGCGGTTCTATGTGAATGCCTTGCAGTTTACCAAAGGAAAACAATGAAGGAGCATTGATTTTGAAATGGAAAATTGTCAGATATAGTCTTTGTAAAAATACTACAAAATATAATAAATAGTTTTACCCAGGGTGGGGTAAAGAGGGGAATAGAAGAAAGAAGTTGAGGTCTAAGACTGTCCACGCCACACAAGAATCTTTAAAAACTTCACAAGTAAACAACTTGACATTCTCTCAGTTGTTCGTGTATTTTTATCTGTGTTATCTCAATGGCTTCTCTAATATAAATGATCTTAAAATTATATACATATAATTTATTGAGGACTAAAACCTTCCAGAATATACTTTCTTAATGATGCGTACAATAGATGTTTTTCCCACCTCCCTGTGCTGTGAGTAATTGTGAATATCTGGAGTTCTGTTAACTTCAGATAAAGTGTGTTTCTAGGAAGAATTTCACATGACAGTACATGCATCCCACGTTTTTCACCTTTTGCATCTCAGCTTCTCTATCTACCAACTACATTTTGTTTTTTTGGTAGTTTTTCTTCAAGGATCTTTGACTATAACAGAAAAGCATTGTTTGAGCTATACAAACAATAATTATTTTCCTTGAGGGAGAGGAGAGAGTTATTTGTGTATGTGTGATTTTTGAGTACCAGAAGTGATTTATGCATTTGAAACAGAAACTCTTAAACAAATCCATTAACCAAAGCATGAAGTTAAAGGGGAAGTAGAAATGAAAATTCTAGTGCCCTTAAACTCTTCTACATGCTCCACCCGCTGATGACTACAGACAGCCTGCCTAATTGCAAGAAAGTCGTGAGGTTTCCATGTCTTATGAAAGTAATCTAGCATTTTTAAGTAGAATTTTTATTTTCTAATAATAGACTTCAAAATGCTGGGTGTCAAAGAGATGTGTTAGAACTACTATGAAAGGTATGGTGCTTAGGATAAACAAGCCTTGATCTAGCCCTTTGATCTAAATTTAAACATTCACAAATAAGGGCTGGAAGAATGGAGAGATGGTATATACGTCAGTTCTGCAAATGACAGCAATTTCCTCCTTTGAAGTCACCATTGCGTAAGCAGTTGGAAGTACAGCCAACGTAATTAGGTAGGTGAGGGCATGCCTATTACTCCTACCAAGATGCTTGGCATCCAGACTAGAGGACTTTCAATTGGATGTTCAGAAGATGGAAGATAATGGAGCTAATCATAAGGCTCTCTGACAATGGAACGTCTGTTCCATGGAGTAGAGTCCCAGTCACTACACATTCTTTCAGAGCTCATGGAAAGTATTTGCAATTTCAATTATGGGAGGCCAGAGAAACGATGATGTGATCATACAAATTCCTTCCATGTCTACGATTTTATGCTGATTCATCCAGAACAGCCAACAGGCCTAGAAACCAACCAAACACATGGCCCTCAGTACAAACCATCATATCGGTCCTTAGAGAGGGCCCACAAGATAGCTCTTCTTCACAAAACCTACAAATGTGGTCAAATTGCTGGATGTGTACCTAAAAATTAGGAAAGGACACTCTATTAATCCCGTTTCTCACGTCACCAGCAATCTAGTCTGAAATGATGAACAGTGCGGGGTGCAGGTAACTTAGAGAACTCAAGTCTCACAAAGGAGATTTTGTTGTGACCTTAATGCAACAAATGATAGCGAGAGCCTGCAGTGTTTTGAGCACTCTCCCCTTTTAAGTTATGGTTGCAGCAGCTGTCTCTGCCAAGTTCACATCACCATGCAGTAGGTGCTAATATAATCCCCTCTCTTATTGATAAAGGAGCTGAGACTCAGGAGTTGAGTAGCTTAACTAAAATCACACAGGCAGTAAGTGCTGGAGCCAATCTGCAGCCAAACATACCAGCCTCAGGGTCCATTTTCTCTTCTGCTCTACTCTCTTGGTTCATTTTGGAAAGTGTTTGACGTTCAATGGGAAGCCTTTTAGTTCTATGCAGTTAAAAATTGACATAAAGCAGCAAAAATAGCCCAGTTGTAAAGGGATCTCCTGTAATTCTGAGTTTGGAATAAGTGCAAATGTAAGAACAGAGAGAGTTCCCCGGGTCCTAATTTAAACACTCATATCAGAAAGACTGGTAAGAAATTCGGAAGTGCAGGTTGGAGGGGAGAGGAGACACAGTAGCAGAGGCAGAGCACAAGGAGACAGGATAGCAGGAGAGTGGCCATCCATAGCCACAGGGGTCATTCTTCTCTAGTGAGAAAAGATGACAGGTTTAAACAAGAAGCGGTTGTGGTTTGCCATACATGAAAATATAAACAGGCCACTTAGTAAAGGGTAGAATCCCACTCCGTGGCAATTCTCCACCCATTTTTATCTTCAGAAAATCCTGAGTTAGAGGACCTGTTTGGATACTGAAAGGCATACCTGAGAGAAACTTCCTCCCTCCCCCGGACACTTGCAGCTGCCATTCGGGGACATAAACAGGACAAAAATGTTGTAAGCTATTTGCTTCCAGAGTTCTGAGGGCTTATTTCTGTCTGGCCCTGCTCTGTGTTCCATAAGCAGATCTCAGGCAGGAAGAGAAGAACAATCAATACCAGCTAAATTGAATTCAGTGCCGGGACAACTGCATTTACCTCTCAAGGCCAGAGGGAGAGAGAACAGCTTAAAATGACACACAGAGTGCTCTCTTCCTAACATAAATTGCTAAATAATGAAGTCAGCAATAATTTTATCCCCATATATTTAAGAATTATTTTATCATTGAAATGAAATTATAGAATCCTACAGTCTTCATTTAGATGCTACCTTAGCACCCATGTCTCTATCCAATAAAAAGAATAATTTTTCTTTTTCTTAGATGTTTTGGGTCAAAATTTAACTTGCTATTTAAAAAGGCATACTTTTAAAAGTCAAACTAAATGGACTGTATAGGTATTTTAAAATGCAACAATGAGTGGAATAATCATAATTGTAAGGAGTATGATGTAAAATATATTCCAAAGACCTCACTAACTTACATCACTTTCCAAAGTTTTTATTGGTCTTCAAACCAAATGGAAAAAAATATGACTAAGAATATCTATAGCCTATTTGAAAAGTGTCCAAAAAGCATTGTAGATGGTATAACATTATTATACCACCTGAGCTGACTCTATTATTGTATTGCTTTATTATATGGTGATTGGAGATGTTACTTTATGAATTAGATGAGAAACGGAAAGACGATAGCCATAAAGTATACGGTTGGAAAACCTTTAATGTCCAGTAGCCATCCTAATCCTTGTTGCCGACATTAGAGCGAATGTTCTATTTTAAATGGAGCCAGCACAACTAAGCAGGGATTTCTTATGTTCTGTTTTTCAGGAGTGATAAATTGACATGCTCTTCCAAATGCTCTCTCTTCCCTCCACGCATTTTGAAGTAAAGCAAATATGTTGAAATCCAAAGGATCGAGAAGTCCCCTGCGCGAGGGAAAGCTGGGTGACCCTGTAGTGTCAGGCACAGCAACCTGCACAGATGAGTGTGTGACAAACGGTGACCTGATTCTCCTGTCCCGAGGGGCATGTGTCCTTGAGATGGCGGGGTTCTGTGTTCCCTGCTTTAATGAGGATGCCATTCTTATAAACATCACAGGCAGGCTGGACAGCCTGCCCCGGCAGGGCTGCGCCTTTCAGCCCAGCCCTGTCTGCCAGGCAGCCCTGGGCTCAGCGCACTGGTCACGTGGGAAAGAAGCACAAAGTAGCAGAGCAAGCTCCTCCAGGACCCTCTGAGCTCCTCCACAGGCCATGTGGCCTCGCTGGGGGCAGTGGCAAGTGACTTCCCCCAAGTCCCTAAGGCTGTGCCCAGCATGAGCCCAGGGAAACAAACAGGAGCTCTTCCTCTCCTGTCCTTTCACATTTTAAATGCCTTCACTGTGGTTATTCTTAAGAACCGGTCTATGACATCTCTATTTTTGGTGATCACAGTTTGACTGATTGACACACAGTACCCCTGCTTCACCTGTAGACAGTCAAAATGACACGAATCCCTACTGCTCTCTCCCGTGAATGCTGACAAGTCACACACAGTTCCCAGCCCCTCTCGCCTCCTTCCCCTAAAGATTCTCCCTGCAAATGAGTATTTTCAGCAGCCTGAAAATTTCCCTCGCATCCACTTTTTAGTCATTACTTCTTTTTCTGAATAATTCACTTCTTAACTGCTTCAAATTGACTAAAGTACCATGATACCATTGATCATCCTATAACTTATTAGAAATTTTAGTAGAAATCAATAGAGCAAGTAGTATTCATTATGAAAATGCAGTTTTTTCTTTCTTTCTTTCTTTTTTTTTTTTTTTTTGACAGGCAGAGTGGATAGTGAGAGAGAGACAGAGAGAAAAGTCTCCCTTTTATGGTTGGTTCACCCTCCAATGGCCACCGCAGCTGGCTCACTGCGCTGATCCGAAGGCAGGAGCCAGGTGCTTCTCCTGGTCTTCCATGCGGGTGCAGGGCCCAAGGACTTGGGCCATCCTTCACTACACTCCCTGGCCACAGCAGAGAGCTGGCCTGGAAGAGGGGCAACCAGGACAGAATCCGGCGCCCCGACCGGGACTAGAACTCAGTGTGTCGGCGCCGCAAGGCGGAGGATTAGCCTAGTGAGCTGCAGCATGGCCGGCTGCACTGTTTTTCTATTATTCAAATGGTCCTTGAAAATAGTTAATTATTATGTATTTGTTAATTCTACCCTATTGAAATTTTCTGATGCTTTAAAGAATAGAATTAAAAAGTAATTTGACAATAACTACTTGTATAAAAAAGCCATTTCATTCTGTGCAATGTAATTTATTTCTTTGATTCAAAGAACATCATTTTCAAGAATACTTTCAGGTGCTGGCGCTGTGGCATAGTAGGTTAAGCCTCTGCCTGTGGCACCGGCATCCCATATGGGCACTGGTTCAAGTCCCAGTTGATTCTCTTCCAACCTAGTGCTCTGTTAATGGCCTGGGAAAACAGTGGAACATAGCCCAAGTGCTTGGGTCCCTGCACCCATGTGGGAGACCCAGCTTCAGATTGGCACAGATCCATCCATTACAGCTACTTGGGGAGTAAACCAGTGATGGAAGACGTCTCTGTTTTTTCCTCTGTCTGTAACTCTGCCTCTCAAATAAATAAACAAATGTTTAAAAAATACTTTCAATCAAGCATCATTCAAAGAATTATGATAGAATTACAGGAAATCACAAAGGGTAACCATTGATACTCTGTTCTGTACAATTAGTATTTCATGTGGGTCTACTACATGAAAGGCATTGTGCTTCTATTATCATCTTCTGTGTTTCAGAGACACGCTCAGTGTTTTCCTCAGCTGTAAATACTGCTGCGGAGAATGCAGTCATTTTACAGATAGAAAGCGTCTAAGAGAACAGCACATGTCTCACAGGAGTTCAGTTGCTTGCTATCTCCTAATAGTGCCTGGGTGCGATTTGCAGCAAGAATCAACGTACGCTGCCTTCTCTGACTTCCGTCCCCGTCCATCTGCTCAAGATGGCAGGGAAGGCTGGCATAGCAAAGACAAATCCCTACAGTCTGCAGTTTGTTGGTTGTTCTGTGGTTTGTGCTGGGGTTTGTAGGTCACAGCGTGCTGCCTGCAGACAGCACACAGAGAAGTGGAATGCATGGGGCTACACGGCCAGGCAGGGCCAGAACTTCTCAGGCTTACGAAGCGGGGGGTCTCAATTTTCTCCACTTTGGAGTAACTTTCAAACCTCCCAGGGTAGCTGCATTTTCTGGAAATTAGTCTTTTCTGATAGTGCTCAAGGCGCTTCAAGGTCAAGGAGAGCTGAAGCATGATTCCTTCCCCAGCACAACCTCGAGCCAGCAGACCTCCTGAAAGTAGAATAGAAATATAATGGGGTGTGTTTCTCAACGCTACACATCAAATTGGTAGAACAGAGCTGCATATTACCTCATATATCTGATCAGTCTATTCCTGGGACTTTATTTCATACATATATGCATTTTCCTCTGTTATTTTTCTGTCCTTGACTATGTATAGGGTATCATTGTAAACACACACAATATATAATCTATACATTATAAGTAACACAGACTAAAAATTAATCTGAGATTTTAAAACGAGAAATACTTAATAGTAAAGACTGAAGACAGGTATGGTAAAAGTTCAGCTTTGTGGATAATTTAGATTTTAAGGATGTTAAAGAACCAAGCATTAAGAAAACAGTAAAATGTGTTTAGAAGTACTCTTCTACTTTTTGGCTTGGTTGTAACTATTGGAATTATACTCCCAAAGTCACGTATATTATGACTACACAGGGATTTATCTCATTATTATTATATGTGCCACCTGGGAAGAAAAGAGCTATTGGGAAGCTGGACACAGTGGTCAAGAGAGACAGTGATACAAATCCAGGAGCTGTTGACATGCATGTGCACATATACACACTAGAGATAGATGACAGGTACATGAGCAGATATAGATTGATAAACAATAGATCAAAGAGCAGAGTATGTGCGTGTTCCTATATTTGTATAAAGTCTCCCAATGAGATGCATGCTGTGACAAACAAGTTACTGTCTACATAATGTAGAGGCTAAGACGATAAATAAGAATTATGCTTTAGGATGGAGTGATCTGTATGCAAGAGGGCTCTGCCTATTTGATATAGATATTGTTTGTTCCAAAGATCAAAATCACTGAGAACCGGCAAGGCCAGTGACAAACTATGGCTCATCCAGCAGGTGGTCTCTGGTAAGTCACTTAACCCGGCTCTGTGAACTACAGCCACTCCATGAATGCTGTCTATAAGAGCAGGACTCTGAAGCTGTGGCTGGCATAGGTGTCCTGGAAGCAGTCAGGGCAGGTAAACACTGCCACTGGGCTGCACTAGATCTGCTCACTGCTATCTGAGTTCCTGTCCTACGGCGCTCTCTCTGTCTACTGGGGAGTGTGACAAGGACAATCACATTTCCATATAAGCCAGGGAGCCATGGGAGCGAACGTGGCCAGGTGTGGCCAGGTTCAAGGTGCCTTGCAGAGGGCACAGCTGCTAAGCTGGACCCCAGACGATCAGGAGGTGCTACCCTAGGGATGAAGACAGAAAGGGCTTTGCAGTTAGACTGCTCAGGAGCAGCAATGAAGACACAGGGAGCAATGCGCTTCTGTGTGGGCAGAGAATAGCAAGCAACTTACTGTTCTTGGAAATTACAGGGCATGCAGTGTTTTTCAGGTCATGGAAACAGGGCCTTGTAGGTCATTCCAAGAAAGTGTCTTATAGTGGAAGGACTCACAGAATGACACGGGATTAAGAGGGGGGAGGGGACTTATTCAGGGATATTTTAGCTAGACTGTTTTAACAGCTCTGTTAGGGATGGATTAATAATGCCATGTGATTACAGAAAGAGAAATAATATGAGATATTTAAGGAGAAATTGTGAGGGTTAAATTAGGGCAGGCAAATGGGAAAGGAGGAGCAAGGGATGGGAATATATAGGTTAAACACAGGAAAGAGATTGATTAAATGTGGAAGGCAAAAGAAAAACAAGTGGTTTTGTGATTGAATTGTCAGTTTCCAAGGGTGTTGTAACCAAATGCCACAAACAGGATGGTTTAAAATAAGAGGAGTTTACTGTGTTGGGGTTCTGGAAGCCGGAGGTCCAGAATGGGGGTGTAAGAGAAGTTGTACTCCAGGCTCTCTGCAGCTTCTGCTGCTGCTGTTGATCTTTGATGCTCTGTCTGCAGCTGCATCACTGGGTTCCAGCCTCTGGCAGCACGTGGCCTTCTCCATGTGTCTGCATTGTCACAGCGCACTTTCCTAAGGACACCAGTCATCTTACAGCCCACCCTCATGGCATCATTTAAACTTGGCTACAACCAAATAGTCAAGGGGGTTAGGACGTCAGCATGTGTTTTGGGGAAACATAACTCAACCCATCACAAATATCCAATTTCTAATTTGGATTAGCTGCTGTTATTCATGATCAGAAAGTATAAGAACACAGTTTGTGGGAAGCCCATGAACTTGGTAGATCATTGCGGATGAAAAGAGTGGAGGTACTGTCGGACACACTGGTCCTGAGCTCAGGAAAGAGACTGGAATTCAAGAAAACAATCCCAGGAACCACAGACACACAAACGTGTGCATTTTCCTGGCAGATGAGACAGGAAAGAAGAGAACAGTAGCACATGAAACAAGTGGTTATGGAGCAGGAAGAAAAACCAAGGAAAAGGGTGAAGGAAAAGGGTGAGGGTTCTGAGCGATCAAAGAGGCTTCCTGGAAGTGCAAGGGTCTGGATTTGGGAGCTCTGTTAGGGGCAGCCTGGCAAAGAAGTTAATTTCTGGTACTAGAAATGGCACTCAGCATTCACTTGGAGATAAAATGAAGAATGAGTCTAACCAGGGTGTTGGGGGCCCCTTAGTGTTGCTCTCCCCCTGCCCCCACTTTCAGATCTGAAGCCTTAACTGCCACACCTCAGAATGCGACTGTTTTTGGAGACAGGGAGGTAACAATGTTAAATACCTCACCCTGTGAGGACCTGGCAAGAAAATGGGACCTCATCTGATGCAGAATGTGCCCTGTGCTCTCAATACAATGGGAAAACAAGAAGTGTTTCCCTATCAAATTCTGGAGCATAATTTATTCCTTAATGTTTCAGGTTTTATATTGTAAGCCAAGCTGTATGAAAACGTCGACAACTTAACTATCATCAGCCAGCTTTCATGGGGGAACAAAAGCATTTTATAATCAAGGAATTGCTCGCAGA
Source organism: Oryctolagus cuniculus (assembly GCF_051225735.1). Taxonomy (NCBI): domain Eukaryota; kingdom Metazoa; phylum Chordata; class Mammalia; order Lagomorpha; family Leporidae; genus Oryctolagus; species Oryctolagus cuniculus. Next base: position 5,256,447 of record NC_142875.1, on the reverse strand, counting down.
AATCCCAAGCGAGACACTAAGACAGCCCTGTCTTCTGGAGACAAGCTGACACTGCGTCCTACTTTCAGCAGGTCAGTCGCAAACGGAGGGAAGGCTCATCTGAAGACTGAGATAATTTGACTGGCAACCTCTTTTGATGAAATGAGAAGTGTCCTCATTTCTGGTGATGTGGGCTTGGCATACAGGTGCACTTTTGTCACTTAAAATAGACCCTGCACTTGGAAAACCCCCTTAAGGGAGCTCCTAATTACACACAGAGCTCAACTTAGGTTTCACTCTAGCACTTCCCAGCCTCCAGAAAGGTGGAAAATAATATTCTTTAGAAGCCACCTGGCTTTTGGTAGATTTTCATAGCCACTGAAGAGGCAAACACATTATCACTCTGTCTTCTAACCTTTAAAGTGAGATTAAGAATAAATGATGGGGGGGGGGTCAGTACTACGGCGTGGCAGGTAAAACAGCCACCTGCAATGCCTGCATCCCATATGGGCAATGGTTTGAGTCCCGGTTGTTCCACTTCCAATCCAGCTCCCTGATAAAGCACCTGGGAAAGCAGCAGAAGATGGTCCAAGTGCTTGGACCCCTGAATCCACATGGAAGACATGGAAGAAGCTCCTGGAGCCTGGCTTCAGACTGGCGCAGATCCAGCCATTGAGGTCATTTGGGGAGTGAACCACAGATGGAAGATCTTTCTGTCTCTTCCAACCCCCTGTCTTTCTGTAAACTCTGCCTCTCAAATTAATAAATAAATCCCTAAAACAAGAATAAATGATTGGAGTGTTGTCAGGTTTACAAGCACTTGTGCCTTTAGAGTCTTGCATGTAGTCAGAGCATATCTGTTGTCATTTGTATGACAAACGAGGAGGCTGAGATCCACACTGATAAGGGACTGGTGGGCTCTTGATAGTCACCTGTGCTTTAGGAAACATAGGGAGAAGCCCCTTACATTGGCCAGGCTGCCACAGGTCTCTGTGTATGTGTACAGGGCAGAATCCCATGAGACTGTACATTGGACGGGCTGGCCAGTGTGTTCAAGTATGGCTTCAAATTTCTAAGTATTTCTCAAAGAGGAAACTCTGTCAAACTGAAGATATTCTTGCTTCACCCACTGTTCTTTAGACCGACTTCTAGTGCAGAGCAGATGCAGAGAGCAATGGCGTCTTAGTATAAAAACTGGTTCTTAGAATGCAGTCTTCTTCCCCAGAGACTTCTCTGCAAATGCAGCAACGTGGACCACCTTCCTGGCTCTGTGGCCCTACCGCATTAAGTCTCCTCCGTGTTCTCCACTCTCCCTGTTGCTTTACTCATCATTTCCTTACCCATGCTGGAGTTTTACTCAAGACAATAGGCGGCCTATTATTTTATCAACTATCAAACCGCCTACCTAAATTTATTCAGTTATTGTGAATGGATAATCTATTACGAGTTAATTGTGGAATTACAGTCTTTTATCCTCTAAATATGAGGCACAATCATCTTATATGTGTTTCATCTGAATATTTGTTTATGAACAATGTCAGCCTTGCTACAAACCCTTGTAGGAAAGCACAAAGCACAAACACATTTGTTTGTTATGGGAAAAAAATTAAGAGATTGCTAATATGCCTTTCTCTAACAAATGAGCATGCACAATAACTAGAGAACATTGCACATTAGTTCATGGGACCAGCTTGCTTTCTTCCAAGGTTAATGATATCCCAGTGCTTCCTCAATCCTATTCTTCCTGCATACAACCATAGTCTTTTATTAAAGGATTTATTAATTTATCTGAAATGCAGAGACACAGAGACTCAAGGAGAGACACAGCAAGAGAGAGAGAGAGAGAGAGAGAGAGAGAGAGAGAGAGAGAGATCTTCCAAGCACTGGTTCCCTCCCCAAAAGGCTGCAATGGCTGGGGCTGGACCAGGCGAAAGCCAAGACTCAGAGCCTCTTCCAGGTCTCTCACATGGGTACAGGGGACTAAGGATTTGGGCCATGTTCTGCTTTCCCAGGCTCATTAGTAGAAAGCTGGATTGGGGGTGGGACAGCCAGATCTGGAACCGGTACCCATATGGGATGCTGGCACTGCAGCTGGTGGCTTCACCCATTGAGTCACAGTGCCGGCTCCATAATCATAGTCTTCTACTGTATGATTGTGCTTTCAATTTTGGTGTTTTCCCATACGTAGCTCAGGCTGATAGGACGGAGGCCCAGAGGCTCTAACTCTGGTATCACTGACATTTTATTTGATAGAGTTAGACAGTGAGAGAGAGAGACAGAGAACCATCTTCCTTCCACTGGTTCACCCCCTATACTGCTGCTACAGCTGGAGCTACAATCCAAAGCCAGGAGCCAGGTGCCTCTCCTGGTCTCCCATGTGGGTGCAGGGCCCAAGCACTTGCGCCATCCTACACTGCCTTCCCAGGCCACAGCAGAGAGCTGGTCAGGAAGAGGAGCAGCCAGGACTAGAACCCGGTGCCCATATGGATGCCAGTGCCGCAGGCAGAGGATTAACCAAGTGAGCCACGGCGCCAGCCCCTGAACGTAGTCTTAAATCCATTTAAAATTTGCCTGCACCAAAAACAAAGTTAACATCTTCCCTGCTGCCTTGAGAGTTTTCTAACTCTGATATCTCATGGCTGATTGACATAAGCTATGAGCACAGACCAAACGACAGTTACCAAAAGCCACAGACATTCTCAGCATTTCGGATATCAGCCATGCAGCCCAGCCAAGCTGATCACCATGCAGTCACGTCATCTCCAACGGATCAGAGAGAGGAAGTGAAATATAAGAGTTGTGGTTCTGAATATTGCTTTGCAGCTTTCATAAAATTGGTGAGGCCTATTCAATAAGAACGTGAATTTTCTTAAGCTCCTGGTTTAGCCACTGATGAGGGCATTACATAACCTTCCCTACCTCTGTTTCATCCCACATATTACCCAAAAAACCGACATTAGCTCATTGGTTGTAGTGAGGATTTAATGATTAATACAAGCAAAGTTCTTATGACGGTGCCTGGCACACAGCGGATGTCTGTTTTATTGCTGTTTGGAAATCTTGCCCAAGTTCAGGATCTGTGACTAGGATCTTGTTAACGTCACTTAATTATTCTAACTCAAAGTGGGAATACCTGCTTCCCAGGCTCACTGAAATTGGCTTTATGAAACACGTCAGCCTGAAGCACAGCACACGGTGGTTAGCAGGATGCTGGGCAGAGTGCTTCCCTTCCTCCCAAAAGACACATCTCACACGCAACGGTCCCCAGCCCTGGCAGAGGCAGTGCCTGAAGCATTTCCTGAAAAAGTACCTTGGCCAGGCCACATGGGAGGGCTTGCTGACTCTGGGAGATATGGGGAAACATTATTTTTCAATCAGCCCACATCCTGCTATTGAAAAATCCCTGAAGTTCTTAAACCTTTAGATGCCTAGGACATGTACTCACTCACCCCTACTTTTAAAATGAGTTCAAGTTGACATTGAGGGTCCGTTCCCTGTCTTGCATTTCGAGCTTTTAAAGTATGCACCGATGTCCTCAAGAAGCCTCTTCCACGACCAGATAGGATGCTTACGAACTCTGTGGCTGAGCACAGAACGGAGCTTCCGCTCACCCCTTCTCCACACTCTCCTGAAAGCAGCCCAGTGTCCTCCCCACCGTATGCACTTGGAAGCAGGAAGCACAAGCAGGCCCCTTGCTGGGAATGCTCTTGTCTCTTCCTCTGTGAGTGCCCAGCAGGTGCTGTCAGGCTGTGACAGCTAGGAGCAAGGACAGGAAAATGTGCTAGACAAGTCTGGTTTGAGGGTTTGCTTTGCTTATTTTAACAGAATACATTAGCGTGTTGGTTTTTTCCAGTGGTGAATGACTTTTCTTACATAATATTTGAACAAGTTATGAATGAGATGTTTTGAATTAATTTACTTCATTAACCGATTAACATTAATTAACACAGAATTCGTAAACAGTTCCAAGTGACAGCCATGTGCACATTATTTATGGCTCTGTTTATGTTAGATCCTTCTTGCAATGTGGCAACATGGAAACGAGATTACGGAGAAAGGCTTGGGGTCTGGTCTCTGTCACTGTGTGAGGCTGAAGTGAGCTATTCCTTTTTTAAAAAAATATTAATTTAAAGCAGAATTAGAGAGAGGCAAAGGCAGAAAGAGAGAGAAAGAGGGAGAGAGAGTCTTCCAACCACTGGTGCACTCCCCAAATAGCTATAAGCACTATCTGAATCCAGGAGCCAGGAGCTTCCTCCAGGTCTCCCACACAGGTGCAGGTGCCCGAGGACTTGGGCCATCTTCTACAGTTTTCCTAGGTCACAGCAGAGAGCTGGATTGGAAGTAGAGTAGCAGGGACTTGAACCGGTGCCCATATGGGATGTTGGCACTGCAGGTGGTGGCTTCACCTGCTACACCACAGTGCTGGCTCTGAGATATTTCTATTCTCTGTGCCTTCTCCTGAATAAATTCAATTTGTTGGACAGCTGATCTCCCCACCTGCCTTTGTTCTGTTAGCAGTCATGACTATTTTTGTTCATCAATCAGAGCTCTGAAGAAGTCCTCGGACACCTCCATAAAGTAGTGCCTCCCACTGACCACCACTGCAGCCCCAGGCCAAGTGTCCCTGCTCCCAGCCACCCACTTACATCCTGGCCTCAACACTGTCCATCTCCACAGAGCAGGCAGAAGTCCATACAGAATGTCATCAAGTATCTTCCCTCAAAGGCCTGGTATGTCATAACCATGCCATGGCTCTATCATTTGCTAATCCCTTCTCTGGAGTTTGCTACCCAGTGCTTGTTTCCTTCCTTCAAATGAACCGGGTTTCTGCAATTACACCCCATATGTGCAGGAATGCCTGCCACCTGCCCGGTCCACCATGCCTTCTTTCTCCTTCAGATCTCAGCTTACATATCAACTCACAGAGTCCCTGGCCCTAGGGCCATGTAGCAGACATCAGCATGGCCTGAATCCTGACTTCCATGGTCCCTTCTCAAAACTGGTTCCCTCCATGGCAAGTCTCACAATGTGTGCCATTTATGTCTTTGTGTCTTTGCTGCACGCATCCTAACCCTCAGCCTGCAAGACACAGGTGTAAGTCAAGACCACATTTGTCAACACTTATTGCCCATGAGTCTTGCAGTGTGGAATGTACCCAGAAACTATTGTCTAAAAATTGGATGGACAATTGAACACCTCTGCATGACTGTGGAGGAGCTAGGGGAGGAGATGCGGATGTTTTGTGCCTCCTCTTCCAGTCTCCTTGTCTGCCAAGCTTCATCTGTACTTCTTCCTGTATTATTAGCTGAGCACACTGTTGCACAGGCAAGCTGTGCTATTGGTCAGGGATCACAGACTAAAGAAATCCTTTGATGGGGTAGCGAGATACAGACATGTGAGGTCCCTGCTGGATTTGCTCATGTGGATTCTGTTTTACTGAAGAAGAGTTGTGGGACTTGGGGTATTTCCCACTTGTTCCCTCTTCCTTTCTCTCTCTCCTCTAATTAATCACAGAGGAAAAATACTGGACAAAGCCAAGCTACCTGTTTCCAGAATCACAAAGCCAGGGTAGCCTCAAGGACTCTCTGACAGTTGCCTTTTGTATAGAACCCATCGATTAAAAGGCAAGTCAAGGGCTTTCTAACACTGTGTCAAAATTTGCTGTAAGATTTTCCCTCAACTGGAAGTCATTTCAAATTCTGCAGTAAATTCTCTCACTGTTCATATTGACTCTGTGCAATGACGCTGCAAAAACCAGGGTCAGAACTAAGTCAGGAGTTGTATAAAGTAAATATTAATTGCTATGGCGATTTTTTGGAGAAAAGTGTTTTCTGTCAATTTTTATAAATTTGAGTGTCTATATGCAAAGCAACACAACTATGGAGTGGGTGCTTTCTCTGCCAAGAACTGCGTATCTTTGTTTTTAAATGACACTCACTTTTGTTTATTTGAGGGGCAGAAAGACAAAAAGAGATACAGTCACACACACACGCACACACGCACACACAGAAAGAGAAGAAACACAGAGAAAGAGCCCCCCCTCTTCTGGCTCACTCCAGTTCACTCCCTAAAAACCCCTCTATGGCTTTAGCTAGGAACTTGGAACTCAATGCAGGTCTCCCAGGTGGGGGTCAGGTACTGAATTCTCCCCGACTGTCAGGACTGCCTTTCAGGACCACATTTGCAGAAAGCTTAATGAGGAGCAGGAGGTGGGTTCAAACCCAGGTACTCTGCTATGGGATGCGAGCACCTTCACCACGAGGCCAAACGTCCACCCAAGAGCTGCATATCCCACAGTCCACTGTTATTCTTATTTAAATTCGGTATGGGGCTTACTGTACTGGAGTAGATGCCTTTTCCTTCTGAAATGTGAGAAAAGGTGAACATACATTCAGTCTCAGTATGACTGAGCTGTCCACAGGGGGTGATGTGCTTTCTTCCTACATGGGTTCTCTATACCCATGGTCAAATTCAGCCAATAGTTTTGGAACACGCATGATTATTTAGTCCTTGCATATCTTTTGAGGCTTCTCTCTCATTTCTCTCTGTCCTTTTGCCTGAGTAGTCCCACTTCCACAGTTGACACGAAATTCTGATTGAAGAAAATAATCCCTCTCTGCCTTCCTCCTAGTGTTTTTAAGAAAATACTGCAGGAAGTGTATGTGTAGTGATCAGAAACCCATTTACGAATTATAAGGTTATTTCTAAATTTGATTGTTATGGAGTTAAAAGAAAGAGATATCTGATATTTGCCTACTTTTTGTTTGTTTGTTTGTTTTGACAGAGTGGACAGTGAGAGAGAGAGAGAGACAAAGGTCTTCCTTTGCCGTTGGTTCACCCTCCATTGGCCGCTGCAGCCGGTGCACTGGGCTGATCCAAAGTCAGGAGCCAGGTGCTTCTCCTAGTCTCCCATGTGGGTGCAGGGCCCAAGCACTTGGGCCATCCTCCACTGCCTTCCCGGGCCACAGCAGAGAGCTGGCCTGGAAGAGGGACAACTGGGACAGAATCCGGCGCCCCGACTGGAACTAGAACCCGGGGTGCTGGCGCCGCAGGTGGAGGATTAGCCTATTGAGCCGCGGCGCCCGGCCTTGCCTACTGGTTTTAACTGCTAAGAGTTACCTCTGATCCTACTGATTAGTAGGTGGCAGACAGCAGGCTTTCCTGTTGTTTACTTAACTCAGACCCAGTGGCCTCACTAAGTGTCATTTGTACTTTATAATGTGTTGACAGAGCAGAAATGCTGCCATTTTTCAACTTAGACTAATATTAATTTGTAAAATACAAATTAGAAATGGCTGGAGATAGCTATTTAATTTGGGTACCAAAGATAGATATATAACAAAGATGCCTGTATAGGATAATTTTGTTTCCCATTGTGGCTTTATTACATGAACAGTCCAATATTAAAACTGAAAATGTATTTTTTTAAAAAAAGTCTATTAAAATAACTTATACCTGAGTTGCATGTATAAGGAAAAACACATTTTTTATGATGAGCAGCCATACATTTGTCAAAATTCTAAAATTTACTTTTCATTATGTTTTAGTATGGAATAAAGTCCATATTAAAATTCATTTCATTATGTCTTGCAAAGCTTTGACACAAGAAATACTTCTACCATGCATCGTAATTTTTTTCTTTGCACTTAGACATATCTTGTTCAGCCTCCTCTCTCCAAGCAATAACTCTGATTTCTAAGTCAATGCATGTTAATAATAGTGTGTCTAATAATATATCCTGACTGTAGAATAAATTCTAAGAAGAATGCATTTTACAATAACAGTGCGTATACTGTTTTGGCATTTTTTTTATCCCTTCAAATCTCTTGTCCTGGAAACCTGTGTTCTAAGAGTCTAGAAATCATATCAATCAGTAGGAACACTTCCTGCCTATCACCCATGCAGGTAGAAGTCATATATCCATTTTTTCTAAAATAATTCCTTTTAAAACACTTAAAGAAAATGATTTCTTTAATATTCAGCCCAAATTAGGCATACCTTGCCCAAGCTACAGAAATTTGTCACTTCCATGAGGCTGACTCCCAGAGTTGTGCAGCCAAGTCCAGGACTGTTTTTCTCCTGGCGTCCAGCCCACATCCTGAAAACAGCACATGCCCTTCCCCCTGGATGAGCTCAAAGGCCCCAGGCCTGAACTCCAAGGTGGACTCCCCCACCTTTCTCTCCAGCCATCTCTCCGCCCATCTCCTCTGCTAGCTTTGCTGGTGCCTGCATCTCCTCCTGCTGCTCTCCCCACAGGTATGTCTCTCATTCTGTACAAAAGTGAGATTCCAGTTCTCTGAAAGCCAGCGTGTCTTACACACTCCTCATCCACGTAGTCTTTACTGAATTCTAAGGCATGATCCAACTTCTATGAAATATTTTTGTTACAGATTTTCAGGTGTCAATGCTCTTCAAAACAACCATTCTCTTGACCCTTCAAGGCCCAGCTCTTGTCTGTCCTTTCTCCAGTTCATATCACAGGGCTACATTTTCACATTATACCTGAATAGTCATGAAGTCATGATCTTATTATATTTAACCACTTAAAAAAGGGGAGGCCATGGAGGTAATTAGGATCTTACTAGAATATCCTATGTGAAAAATGCTTGAAATCTTCTTAAGGAAAGCAGGGTATTCTTATTCTTTCTGTATTATCCTGTATTCTCTTTGCCTTGTTGTTCAATCCCTGCTTTGTTTTTCAGAGAGGGTGAGGGGTCCCCCAGAATTCTATGGGTAAGAGGAGAGCCTTCAAAGGACTCAGTTCAACTGTGTCTACAAACTCTGATACCTCCAGAGTATCAGCTCCAGTGGGCTGGATCCCAAAATGTTTCTCCTTTCAGAACAGTTTTGGCAGACTCTTTTGCCACTGAAAATAGGAAAACTGAACAAAACTACCTAAACAAAAGAAAATCATCGTTTATATTTTCTCCCTAGGAAATATTTTGGATTGGAGATTTTCCTTTATGATCAATTACCAAACCTCATGCTTAAATGTTTCCATGGAAAGCAATACTTTGCAAAATCATAATAAAGAGCTAATTATATGGTAAAGTGATGGATTAAAAATTACATTTCTGTCACAGTTGTTTCATACATTTAAACCAGTTTCCAGTGGAGTACTTTTACTTAAGAAATTCTAGTGTCTCTATTATGAGATCTGTTTGTGAGGATTTATATTTCATCTGTAAAAATTTATTAAGAGCTGCAACTGAACATTTCCTAGCCAGGGAATAAGTTCTTCTCACTCAATTTAATTTTTAATTAGTTTGGCCTTTTTATCTCCTTGGATTAACATAAAAGAGAGGAAAAAAAAAAGAAACAGTTGGAAATGCTGAGCTGAAAAGTCATCCATTGGTCAGGATGCCTAATGGCAAACTAGGAGAACAGTTGCCCTAAATATGCGGTTTCTCTGACAAAGGAGAGATCTGAAGGGTCAAGATTGAAAATCACATATCTTTAAAATATTCCAGCACCACATATTACAATTAAATTCCTGGAAAGATGACAGACAAAATCTTGTTTCTTACATTGTCTTGACTTATATGAATACTCAGCAACCTGAAGATTCACTTACATATGGGTTTATTTGTATACATGGTCAAAGGCATGAGAAAAACAACACCACAATATACTTGGTCTTCAGAAATTCTAATATTAAAGCAACTTTTTAAAAGTCCTTGGTAAGATATAGATTTAGTGGGAAAAATGAAAGCACAGCCTTAAAGAGTAAGAAAAAAATAATATTATATAGTAAGGTCATGAGTTAAATGCGCTGTTGAATTGCACATACTTGAAAGAGCTCTCTACTTTTCAAGGGACACATGGGAATATCTGTTATTTGGACCGAACGGAAATTAATTAATTCAGTGTAGCAAGCAAAAGTAATGACGATGGAATGAGATTAGAACAGCAGAAGGAAAGGCATAAGTATTAAAAAATGACTTTGGGATTTTGAATTCACAGAAGCAGAAACAAATAACAACAACACAACCCCTCCATGGGCTCCATCTCTCTGACATCTCTAACACAGAGTGGGGTGCATATAAATCAGCTGTGATTATGCGGCATCTGGAGAGGTCACCTCGGGGGCATTGCGCTCAAGTTCACTGCAGTGGCTTGGTGAAGAAGCAGAAAGGAGAAGCACAGAGCACAGCAGTCCACAAACACTCAGGGGAGGCTCACAGTGGCAGGGGAGAGGGTGCTTCACCAGGCACAGGACTGCCACTGTTACTACTGCTGCAACTTGGAAGGTGGAGATACAAAGAGGGCTTGAAGACAGCAGAATGTGGGCTTCTCAAAGCAGACTGCCACAAAGCAAAAGGGCATGGATTAGAGCGAGAAAAGACCCAGGTATCCAGTGAAATTTGGGAGGAAATTCTATGCAAAACCTTGTATTGTACAAATCCAGGCACTATCTCTAGCAAGAATGCCATACTTAGAATTCAGAGAACGCCTTATCATTTCCTGCCCAGTTCTTGCTAGTTCAGTTATCTTCAGGGCTATGCCTTATTCTTAGCTATCGCAGACAACCATTGAAAGTCATCTGCTCATCAACTTCAGTTCTCACAGAAATGTAACACGTCAAGACTGTCAGAATTCCCTGTGACCTAAAGAAAGGTTAACAGTAAAAGTGAAGGCAATAAAATCTGACTTTTCTACTTTTACTTTTCTGCAGCTCCATTATCATGTATGACAGCCACTGGCCACGGGAAGCTTTTTAAACTTAAATTTGGATTGTAAACATGCACCTGCTTGTATGGGGAATTTTAAAATAAATTTATGCTGCTAATCAGAAAAATTAAAGCAGGTGTACTAAGAGTTGAGCCAAGACATTGGTATTTTTATTTCAAGGTTCCTAGTTAATACAAATGTGCAGCCAGAGCTGAGAAGTATGGATGAGATAAATTCCTCACTACTAACTACTTGGAACTGAATTAGAATCTGTACATCAGAAAACAATCCTCAGTTTACTTAAGAGACATTACCATTATACTACAGGAAATCTATTTACATAAAAAAGAAATTAGGGCCAGTGCTGTGGCACAGCAGGTTAATTCCCTGACCTGAAGCGCCGGCATCCCATTTGGGCACCCGTTCAAGACCTGGCTGCTCCACTTCCAATCCAGCTGTCTGCTATGGCCTGGGAAAGCAGTAGAAGATGGCCCAAGTCCTTGTGTGGGAGACCTGGAAGAAGCTCCTGGCTCCTGGCTTTAGATTGGTGCAGCTCTGGCCGTTGAGGCCAATTGAGGAGTGAACCATTGGATGGAAGACCTCTCTCTTTTTTTTCTCTCTCTTTGCCTCTCCTCTCTATCTGTATAACTTTGACTTTCAAATAAATAAATAAATCTTAAAAAAAAGAAATTAGCTATAAACTGTTTTCCATTATCAGCCCAAAGAAAAAGGTATTTAGTGTGCTTGTATTAGAAGAGCAACTGCCATCCTCAGTAACTGTAATAAGAACTTCAAAATACTTTATTTTTTTTAAATAATAGAGAGGAGACTTTGAAATTATAAAGGAGGACTATTGTGTAACTTGCCTAGGATTTTAATGGCAATTTGGATAGTGATAGCAATTAGACTCAGTAGATGTACATGATAGAAGTGTTACCCTGACATTTTTACTATCACTCATTTCTTGTGCTATATTTTTTAGAGAGCAAGAAATGCAAAATATCATCACTATCAGTTTGTGCACATCAGTTCAGCAGTTTCTTCTCCAAACAAAACTGTCTCCTCCCTGTGTTAGCATCTTGCATCTTGGCCACTTTCTAGGTAATGGCCACACTGTTCAAAAACAAACAGATCTCTGGTGTTGCAGCACAGTGCCTTAGGGCGCTGCCCGCAATGCCAGCTGCCTGGGATGCCAGCATCCCATATACAGGCGCCAGTTAGAGGCCAAGCTGCCTTGCTTCCAATCCAGCTCCGGATAAAATGCCTAGGAAAGCATCAGATGATGGCCGAAATACCCGGGCCTCTGCCACCCACCTGCAAGAGCTGGGTGGAGCTCCTGGCTAACGGCCCAGCCCAGGCTATAGCAGTCATTTGGGGAGTGAACCAATGGATGAAAGATATATTCATATTTTCTCTCTCTCATCTGTCATTCTGCCTTTCAAATAAATAAAATGAAAAATCTTCCAGAAAATGAAAATTAGTCTATTTTTAGCTAAGGAGATCAGAAAAAGACATGGAACATTTCTCTCCCAAAGTCAGTTAAAAGCTGTCCTTGAGGACGAACGCCTCATTTCAACCTCATTACATGGAGCTAGGTCAGAAAGAAGCAAACCCACAAAGTCCAAGGAAGTCAAATGTCTGGCACATCAAACAAGAAGTCACAGACTTGGAAGACTAGCACAAGCCAGGTTTTCCCTTTTGTCTCAGTTTTAAAAGCCACACATCTGGGGAAGCTGAGTGGATGACTTCTGCTGGCAGCTGAGGTGGCCTGGCATGTGGAACAACCGTGACTCTGCTGCCACAGAGGCCCTGAGCACCTGCCTGCGGCCACATGCAGGGAGCAGCCTGGGCTCCCTCTGCAAGATGAGGTTACAACCTCCATGTGGCTTCCAAGCCGAAGGCGGGGCAGCGTCTGAATTACTATGAAAACTGAAGGAAGTGTGAACAGTTAGGCTAGGTTGGGTGTGCACATGGGCTCACCTCCCACTCTGTGACCCAGGGAGACTCTTTCTGCCCACAGTTCATTGGGGAATACAGAGCTAGAGTTTGAGAAATCAGCAAGATTGTGTGTACTTGTTAAAGTGTGGTGTTTATAGAATGTAGATCTTGATTTACTGAAAATACCTCATTTTATTGTGTACTTTTCAAAAGCAGAACATTCAAAGAGGTACAGATGGTGCTATGGGCAAAGGCAGAGGAAGCTGTCTGGGTGTGTTCAAGGCAGGGCCCCAGGGCTCCCAGGTCCTCCTCTTCACAGCAAACACAACCCAGGTCCAGGGCAGGCTGAGAGACGGAGATTAGGCAGTGGCTGCCTTGGGAGAGGCCTGGGGGGAGTGCAGCCCCACTCACCCAGCTCCGTGGCAGAGGCTGAGAGATGGGTGGGAGGTTGAAATGGGGCATTGGTTCTCAAAGACTGCTTTTAACTGCTTTGAGGGAAAACATTTTTTCCCTTGATATACATAGCTAAAAATACAGTCCTTTTCGACACTTTTTTTTTGACAGGCAGAGTGGACAGTGAGAGAGAGAGAGAGAGAAAGGTCTTCCTTTGCCATTGGTTCACCCTCCAATGGCCACTGTGGCCGGCGCACTACAGCCGGTGCACCGCACTTATCCAAAGCCAGGAGCCAGATGCTTCTCCTGGTCTCCCATGCGGCTGCAGGGCCCAAGGACTTGGGCCATCCTCCACTGCACTCCCGGGCCACAGCAGAGAGCTGGACTGGAAGAGGGGCAACCGGGGGCACTTGTTTTTGAATAGTATGACCATATCATGTACAGGCACGTCAGATGTTAACACAGGGCGGGTATGGTTAAGAGGGAGGCGGGTGTAAATTCACTAGAGAATGACCTCCTACCAAGCCCATGGTGAGATTGTTGGGAAACATCAACCCTGCCGGACTTGCTGGATGGGGGCCACTGATTCCTGTGAGCTCCTGGTAAAGGCCTTGGCTCCTGGCCATGCCATGTGGGCCTCTTCACAGGGATGGGTGCTCACAGCAAGGAGCTTGGTCCTCCAGGTGTAAATGAGGGGAGAGACAAGGGGAGGGGGAGGGGTGAGGGGATGGAAGGGAAGGGAGGGAAAGGAGAGGGAAGTGAAGGAGGAGGTGGGAGTGAAGGGGAGAGAAGGGGGAGAGAGGACAAGATGGACAATGAACTGTTTTGTATCCCAATCTCTGCAGCAAAGTCATTACTTCCACTGTGCTCTGTTCCTTGTCAGAGGGATGGTCCATAAGGCAATTACACTAACCCTGACCCTAGCCCTAACCCTAACCTGTCCACACCCACAGGGAGGAGAGAAAGAACACAATACCAGGAGGGTCTGCCATGTGGGCTTACTGGTATTGCTATTACTATTCCATTCCATTATTAACAATAGAAACAACATTATTATCTAAAGAGAATCCAAATTAACGGCAGACATCTGTCCTTGAAGGCCAAAATGCCTGTATCAATGTCGGAAAGCATGCTACATAGCTAACATAAGAGGTGGTGTGGTGTGTTATCTTTGAACAATAATACTTGATAGCATTGCAACTAATATTCTAAACGTGCAACTTCATTTTGTTTATTGTCCTCACTGAACTCAATAGATTATCCTGAAATAATTACCATTTTATATTTTCCTTGTTTAATCTTGTATTTATTAAAAGGAGTAGTCTATAAAACATAAGCAATGAGGTGCATACTTAAATCATACTGAGCCTTTTATTAAAAAGCAGCATTGAATGAATTGGTATTTGCAAAGCTCTTCGATATAACAAGTATTTTGTTCTCCTTCTATGCCACTCCCTCTTTCCCTGTTCAATTTACTTTCCTACATATTTGCAGAACTCTTTCTTGCTACCATTTATCAAGAAATAACTTTGTTTTTGGAGCACTGAAGCACATCCACTTAGCAACAAGTTAGATACCCTGCAGCTATTTCTAAATCTATTTGCCCATAAATCAAAAGAGCCACTAAGTGACTGATGGCACATTTTTCTATCGCCAGCAGGCAATGTGGCGACTGTTTGTCAGATGCTCATGTCTCCTTGGCTGTCACCTCAGTCCCTTTAGTAGATTTGAAAATTCTACAAAGAAGTAAGGGATGTCTTCTCGCCCCATCCCTTTCCACTCATTGTTTCTGTGATCTCGGCATCGCTAATGCTTTTTTCCTTGATGTAACTCAGGTCATTCTTTCTAAGATACCATTTCCCTGGCCTCACCACCAATGCAGATTTATTAAACACTAACTCCGTAGCATGACTCTGCTTCTTTCTCTCACTTGATCTCCTGTTGCTCTGTCTTGATCATTTCTCCTAAGCCACAGGAGCCCCACCAAGCTCACTCCTGACTCCATAGGCCTGTGCATGTAGCATCCTTCAGGGCATCTCTTCCTCTCCAAGATCTGCACCTCGTATTTAATTTCTGCCCAAACGATACCTCTTCAGGAGGGCCTCCCTCCCATGAGCCACCCATCTAGCCATCATCTGATTCTCTATCATGCATTGATTGGTTTATTGAGTGTCTTTTCCACTAGAAGATAAGCTTTATGATAGCACTGAACTCCAGGGGCTAAAATCGTTCCTTCATGAGACCGACATTGAAGTGATTAAGTACAAAATACGTTACTATAAACCATGAGCATGAAAGAGATTGGTGAGGGTAGAGCAGGTAAACATTCACTGAGTGCCAACCATATAAAAGTCTGGAACATTCCGTGTGTTACAACCCACCTGACACTCTCAATACGCCTATGAGTGGCTGTTGTCATCCTTATTTCATAGAAGTGGGGCAAAAAGCATGAATGTGCGCAAACTAATGCAGCTAGAATGAACAGAATAGGCATTGCCATCAGGTTGTTGGGGGGAAGCTCAGATGTTCAGCCTTACATGTACTAAAAAGCATGTGAGAGGCCGGTGCTGCAGCTCACTAGGCTAATCCTCTACCTGCAGCACTGGCACTCCGGCTTCTAGTCCCGGTTGGGGCGCCGGATTCTGTCCCAGTTGCTCCTTTTCCAGTCCAGATATCTGCTGTGGCCAGGGAGTGCAGTGGAGGATGGCCCAAGTGCTTGGGCCCTGCACCCGCATGGGAGACCAGGAGAAGCACCTGGCTCCTGGCTTCGGATCGGCGCAGCGCACTGGCCATGGTGGCCATTTGGGGGGGTGAACCAACAGAAGGAAGACCTTTCTCTCTATCTCTCTAACTCTGCCAGTCAAAAAAAAATGTGAGACATGAGATTTAAATTAGGGGTGAATAGTACTACGTAGACCTGGAATAAGTGTGGGATCAGTGATGGCATCTACATTACAAGATACAGATGGAGAAAGAGGGCTGGGAGTAGCAGAAAATACTCGGAGGCAAAACTTCCAACACCAGAGTTGAAAGCTATTATGGGAGTACAGAATGGTGACTTTCTGAGTCATGACCACAGTCATCTACGTTCATTGATGGGTCTAGACAGATGTCCTCAGAATTGTCAAATGCTTGGTAGCTGCCCACTGGCAAGGCTTGTCCTGAGGTGAGCAAAGTACTGATGGTCTGTGATACGGCAGCTACACACACAGACTGTTTCTTTAGACTCTCTCACCATCAGGATGTTGTTAGTGACAATTTGAGCCTTCCCAATGCATCAGAATTTGGAGAAACTCTATTTCTGTCTTTTATAATTCAATCAAGCAAATATCATACTTTGCTTATTATTATTAGCCTGTTGGTTTTTAACCCCCCAAATATCCAGTTTAATTATAATAACTCAAGGAAGATGTACAATATTAGTTAATAAGTATCATCAGACCTAGGAAGTCCACGGTTGTTTAATCTTTCCTTTTCAAAATTAGTTTATTTTTAAAACAATGTAAGATCGCCAAACTCAGGGCGAATTCAGTAAATCTTAACTTTCTCATTCGCAGGCATTTCACAAATACCTCCCATAATCCCTTCCCCACAGGGAAGAGGAGTCTAAGTGGTAAGTGGGAATTGTTTGTGCTCTCTATTCACAAGTCTGAAATTCCCATTTCAAAGCAGGATTAGGAGGCAAAGCATTGGCAGCCTGTGAATTCAGGAAGCCTCTTCCTGAATGATGGTGCACAGAGACCACCGTCAACTCTTTCATCTTTCGCTATCTCTTGGCTCCTTTATCCACAGAAGGTTTCTGTCTTTTGTTTTCCACAAGAAATTTCTTTCCTTTTTATTTCTGTTCAGTCCTTCATGTTTTAATATCTCTTAATGCTAAAATCTCTTTAATTTAGGGTCTAGGTCAATATATGACTTCTTGCAGCTGGAGTGGATGTAGGCTCTGGATTCATGGTCAAGCCCCTCAGGCTCTTAGCTACAGAACCATCCACAGTCTTATTTAATTGTTTACTGATGTCCCTACTAGATTCAGGAGTGGGACAAAGGCTGATCAATCCATTTTTCAGATAAAGAAATTCAAGTGCTACATGAGTGAAAACATCTGGGGAGAAAAAATCCAAAATTCACAAACACTGACTTTATCACATTCTTAACATGACAAACAAATGCATTACCTGCAGTGTCTACTGAAGCTGATTGAAACTTGTAGTGCTGTTATAAATATTTTATATATGTTATTATTTTATTATAAAATTTTATCACAGGGGCCGGCATCATGGCTGACTTGGTTAATCCTCCGCCTGCTGCGGTGGCATCCCATATGGGTGCCCGGTTCTAGTCCCGGTTGCTCCTCTTCCAGTCCAGCTCTCTGCTGTGGCCTGGGAAGGCAGTGGAGGATGGCCCAAGTGCTTGGGTGCCTGCACCCGCATGGGAGACCAGGAGCAAGCACCTGGCTCCTGGCTTCGGATCGGCGCAGTTCCCACCGTAGCAGCCATTTGGGGGGTGAACCAACAGAAGGAAGACCTTTATCTCTGTCTCTCTCTCTCTCACTGTCTATAACTCTACCTGTCAAATAAAAAATTGTTTTATCACAATTTTATATTTGGAAGTCACTTAAGGCACTACTTTAGTTATGCACACCTAGTAACTTGTTACAAAGCCAGGATTTGAACTCAATTTTGTCTTTCCCTGAAGTGTTTAATCACTTTTTTTCTTTTACTTCCTTCAAATAAAGAAGTAGGATGTAATTCATTCACCAACATCTTTATTATCCATTTAATACATGAAGGTATTATAAAAATGTTAAGAAGTCTAATGTTGGTATGGGCAATAATTATCACTATTTGATTGTATATATTCAGTGCCAAAATGTTCCTGTGAGAGAAAGCGATATGCAATGATGTGTGGAACCAGCTCACATCGGTGTGAAAAAGCCCATTGTTAAATATTAAGGAATTTTACAAAGTGGTTTTCAAAATCAGACATTAGATAAAAAATAAACTATAAACATTTATAATTAAATAAGTTGAACTAATAACAAAGATAAATACTCAAAACACATTGCTTCTCCATTACTTTAGTGCACTGTACTATTTATTACCTGAGCTCCTGAGATCACTGGCCTAGAGTGAATCTTTTGGTGAAATAGATAATATGATGGCTACTGGGCATCTCACTACAGATCTACATTTAGTGATATCACACTAGCACCTTGAAATCTGTCGTGACGTGAGCATTTGCAGCACAAATGTTGGCACACAATATGAACCCGGGCTTGACTTATTATTTTGTTCACTGTCTAGTCTTAAGAAAGTGATGGAAGAAGTTCAACTAAAAAGTGGTTAATGTACACAGTGTTACATTGTGAGAAGCACAGCAATAAAGAGAAACTTATTCTAATATCTAAAGATGATTATCCGATTCAGAGAAGTTACTCCTATCATTGCCTTGATGAAGGATGAAGTTTGAATACATCTTCACTGTATCCCTTTCTTCTTACTTGTGGAGGTTCTAGAAACACCAGCCAACATCCACAATGCAATTACACTCATCTGCCAGGTGCGACCATACTCCTAGTTTGACTCTAGGGATAGGGTTGTTACAACTCAACGAAAGCATTTGTGGGAATCACTTAGCTAATGGAAACTAAAACACACAGT
The DNA here is from genome assembly GCF_051225735.1 of Oryctolagus cuniculus. Classification (NCBI taxonomy): domain Eukaryota; kingdom Metazoa; phylum Chordata; class Mammalia; order Lagomorpha; family Leporidae; genus Oryctolagus; species Oryctolagus cuniculus. The sequence continues at coordinate 5,237,806 of NC_142875.1, read as the reverse complement.
ATTGCAAATCCCTCTATGGAATTTAGAACACACATTACAACATAAAATATTGCCTATTCCTGTACTGAACTTACAACACAGAGTATCACTTCTTTCTACATGAAATTCACAACACAACCATTGCCTGTTCCAATACAGAATTTCCAACCCAGAGTATTGTCTATTTGTATTCTTGTAAAATGTGTACTACTCATCCTTTATAAAATGCATAATTAACTTAGTTATGTATGCATGCATACCCATTCCTGGTGAGTCTGTTTTTCACCATTTACCAGGCACTCCAGAATTTGGTCATAAATAAAAATATCATGATTGTCAGGGTTGTTCTAAGGGTGCACAGATCATTCGACTAATCATAGGAACTCTAAAATACTTTACCCAGCCTATATTTGCTTAATGGTTGGAGAAAACATTAATGTGTGAAAGAACTATCACCAGCATCCATGAAACATCAAAATCATTCTTCCCATGTTTTTTGTTTTTCCTGCCTTGAATTTAATGTTGTCTATGCTGTAGTAGAAACCACTGGGATAGTTAATGAGAGCCTCAGAGAGTCACTGAGACGGGGTTTTTCTCTGATCTTCAGAAGCTACAACAGGACCTTGCCCTTCTGTGCCCTTCACTGACCAGTTTCCCACAACTGGATGCCCTCAGACACATGTGTAGCCATCTCTCCATAGCAAAAGGCGGGAGATACAACCCCATGCAGATATGAAGATGTAGAAATTATCATAGCAAGAGAATTCACTTCTGTCTCAGGTTATGCAGAAAGTTGAAATGAGGAATTCAAGAAAGCAGGTTTGTAAAACAGACTTACAAATGCACACACAGGGTGGGACTTACTCTTCGGGAAGAAGGGAGAAAATGGTGATGAAGTTCATATGCTCAGAACTTGAAAGTCAGTGTGGAAAACTAGAGTTAGAAGGCCCATGGGCATAAGAAGAGGGAACATAGGATTAAGGACAGCAACAAGATGTTCTTTGGCTAGTTTACAAAGCAACTTCCTTATTCAAAAGTGGCTTAAAATACATCTGTTGCAATTTAGTACACAAGAAGGCCATCTGTATTAATGATGGCGCAGACCACACATATGGTTGCATTTTCAATGAAACCCTTTCTTGACCACACCACCTGAAAGAACTATATTATCTGTCTTGAACTCTGCAACCCCAGAAATTCTTTTTATTGCCATTTAGGTTTGCTTTTTGTCTACCTGCTCATTCTCAACAAAATGTTTTTGCTTGATTCATCTGCAAGCAGCAGCGCTTCTTCTAAATGGTGGTTCTTCAGTAATTTTTTTTTGTATGAGTTCACCAGAGAATTGGGAACCCCAGGGATCCATCACTGAATAATCAGACTCTCTGTCTCCTTTCGCTCTGAATCCTCCATCTTTGGTCAGAAATCAGAAAGCTGCTAATGTTGCTTGTAATATCCTCGAGATCAGTCCCTGAGTCTTTGGGGTCTTTTATGCCCAACTGTCTACTGAGTTTGTCGTAATGCTCAGAGAGTCTGAGTGGGATAATATGGCACTCTTGGACTGAATGGTTTAGCTTTTCTCTGGCATTTGTCTCTCACTAGAGTTGTCACAGGAAAAGATGTAAGCAAATCACTAGAGATAAGACTCAAAAATGCTGACCTATTCACAACAGTCGACCCCAATTACCTTCCAACCCTATGCTTACTGTTCTTGTTTTCCGCCATACCACCGGTTACTCCTGTTTTCTTGGTGAGCATTACTTGCTGCCTTTCTGCTCCTCCATGACCCATCCTACAAGCAACTTTGTCCCTGTACCCAAATTCCAACTATCGTCAGGTTCAAGAGTAGTCACAGGACCTAACCATCCCAATCAAGTGAATCTCAGAACTATCACTGGGAATCTTTGAACAGAGGTTTCTCTCCATTATCTTCTAGATTTCTAAGTGTATAGCATCTGCTGTGGGTGTTTTACTACCTGGAGAGAAGCAGCCTGCAAATAAAACAATACATGTGGAGGTCACAGCTAATAAACACCAAGAACAGACTCAGGGTCCACTGAATTAATCTGAGAGACTAACCCACCTCTAGACTTCCAGTTACTTGAGCCAACAAATCCATGACTTCTTTAATAAAATAATAAATATATTAGGCAAAATAGCTCAGCTATTACAGATTCAATATAGAAATTTCAAGGCACTTTTATAGGCTTAGAGACTTTCCTTATTTTTTCCCCTCCTTTTCAATTACGTATCCAGGCCTGGATATATAATCAGACTACATGTGTCTTTCCAAGCATTGCTGGGATCATTTGTCAACAGCTCGATCATTAACTTCTGAAACCTAGACTAAGGCTCTTCAGATTTCCACATTATATCCCACTTAGCTCATTCTACGCTCACTATGTCAAATCTGGCCTTGCATTTTACAAATGTGTCTTTGAATAAACCAATAAGTAATATTTGTTCATTTCAATACAATAATGATGTGACCTAGATCACATTAATCTATTTTCTTATTTGTCTACATGCTTAGGAGACATTAAGAGATGAATAAAAATGAGCAAACTTCTCTTTATATTATAACAAATAAAGGATGATTTCATGACGAGCTTACAGAAGATGGACTGTTTCTATCAGACACTGCTTATTCTACACATCAAAACAGGCTAATAGTACCTTCTACTTCTCTGTTCACTGAAGAGTTCATTTACTTCCAATGTGTATTTGATAGAGAAAACAACTGTCTCCCACAGCAAGCATATTTGTTCACATACAGGAATGTAAAGAGTAATAAATAAGCGAGTATTTCAGAGAATTTAGGCTGCCTATGGGTGGATGCTCCAGCCTATGGGTTGATCTCACATGGAAGAGGCCCCTGAGCAGGTCGAGTGGTGGGGATACTCACTTGGTTGATTTTGCTCATGCTTGCCACGAATGCCATTGCTGACCTCAGACAATTTACCCTCACCTGGATTAGGAAATTTCTTTTCTTTGCTGATTACACAAATAATACACGATTTCTCCTTAAAGATGTTTTTAGAAATGCACAGTGTATACAAGAAAAAGAATAACAAAACTGTGCTTCCCAGCAGTCTCTACTCCAACCCAGCCCCATCACAGCAGTGCCACTTTGCCCAGCAAGGAACGAGCATTGAGAGCGCTGTGTTTATCTTCCCAGGTGCTTTTTGAGTAAAATTTATTTGTATTTATTTATTTGAAAGTCAGTGCTGGGGTTGGGAGGAAGGAGAGAAAAGGGGTCCCTGCTGCTGGATCACTCCCCAGTGCCTTGCAACAGCCAGAGCTGGGCCAGGGCCAAGCCTGGAACCTAAAACTCAATCCAGGTCTCCCACATGGGTAGCAGGGAAACAAGTACTTGAGTCATCATCTGCCGCCTTCCAGGTGCACAACAGCAGGAAGTTTGACTTAGGAATGGAGCTAGGACTCGAACCCAGGCACCTCAATAGGGGCTGTGAGTGTCTTAACTGCTGAGCCAAAACCCAGCCTTCTGGTACCTTTGTATGCATTTATATCTATACGCATCTTTGTGGCTACTCATGCTTCTGCAATTATGGTTTTCCATGAACATGGTATTCCACTGGTGTTAGCCCATTGTTTGGTTTGCTGTTTTGATCACTGTTATCTCACAGGTGACTGTTAACTCAGGGGATCATGGGTAATGGCTGCATGCACGCTTCACAATCTACGCACTGGACATCTAGGTTGTCTTCAACTTTAACCCTTTGTGAGATATCCTCACAAAAATTTCTGATAAACTTACATATATTTCTCCAGAGGAAGCTTCCTAAGGATTACCTGCCAAGTGAGAGCCATTTTACCTTTTGGCAAATGTTATATACACCATGATGAAAGTTCAATATTGTTCAACTTTTTCATTTTGCCAACCACTAGATTTTTCAAAGGTGATTTGACTTTGGCTATAATATACATTTTTCTGATTATCATCCATTAACTATCTTTCCATGTTTTTAGTTTATTTTTCATTTATTTATGCAAGAGAGAGAGAAAGCTCCCATCTGCTGGATCACCCATAATTGTGCCAAAACTGGAGGTCAAGAACTCAATCTGGATCTCTTACATGCACCATTACTGCTGCCGTCCTAAGTTTGCAGAGCTAGGAGTCCAGCCCCGGCAGAAGTGGGCATCTTAACCAGTGTCTTAACTGCCAGGCCAAATGGCTACCCCTTTTCATACAATTCTAACCAAGTGTTACTCTTCCATAAGTTGTCTGCACACACCTTTCTCCAACTTTATATTGAATTAGTTGTATTTTCCCCATGGATATTTTGGTTTTCTTTCTTTGTTATTCCCCATCTAGCCACATTACTGAATTTGGGTATTTTTTAATATTAAATTATCACTTAATTCTCTTTAGTTCACTGTATTTTTTTTAAAGTACTAAATGCCAAAATTCCCTTGAAGTAGTAATTTTAAAGCATGCCATAGATTTCACTTTTTCTAAAACAAAACCTATTTAGAGAAATAATTACAGTTACTTTGGTATGTGAATTTGAGGTAATTTTTACTCATTTAATGGATATCTTGAAAACTTGTCATTTTTTCACAAGTGAATGATGTACTTGTAGACTACATGATTTAAGTTTTCAAGAGTATTCCTTAGGAAAGGCATCGGCAGTGTAGCTTCAGTTCAGGGAATCACACAGCAGAACAGACATAGCTAGAGCTTCCTCCAGGTGCCAAGACATCATTATTTTAGGTGCTTTTTCATTTGTCTTTCAAGCATTGTATTCTCTGTCCCAAAATTAGCAAGCGAGACCCAGAAAGATTAAAAGCTCTTTCCAAGCAATCTAGCAACAGGGAGAAGTTCAGGGCCCGGGGGATGTAGCGCACAAGCTGCGTGAGCAGGTGGAACAGACCATGACCCCTTCCATTCGCACTGAAGGGCATCGGCCACAGGTTAGCCCTGGCTTGACTTTGGCTTGGGTACAAAATACTAAGACTATGGCATTTTTTTTTCATTTAAACATTTATCCCTATTACTTTATTCTCCTGAGATGAAAGACATAATGTTTTTATTATACGAAGGTATACAAGCTTGGTCCCTGTAAGTTGACATCTGCACCTGTCCTGAAAAATGGATGGCTACCCATGTTGCTGCTACCATGTGTTTTTGTTGTTGTTGTTGTTGATGATGATGATGCTAACATCTGCTGACTTGGGTTCTCCCTCTGCTCTATGTTTAGCACTCTGGTTTTTTGGGCTTCATCTCATGGAAAAGTTAAATACTCATAAGTATTTGTGTACATAGATAGATATGCAGGACCATCTGTATGCTGATATGCACACATTCATATAAATAACTGCATATTTAAACTATGAATATAAAAATGCTGTGTCATGGAAAAAGCACAACACAGAAGTTGAAGCCACAGCACCTCACAATGTGATTTTTAATGTTTAAAAAATAAGGCTGTAAAAGAAGATTATGCACAGTCATTTTTCAAGTTATTAACAAAACTCTCTTCTAATGCTCAGTGACACTGTGATTGTTTTTCATCAGGTTGGAATCACTCTGATCATAGTCTCCCAGAGATGGTGACTGCTCATCTGCCTGTGCCATCCAGCAACACTTGCACTCTTGGCACGGTGTGGCTGATGGTGACCTTGGCGCCCAGCCAGTTCACTGAGAATGTGCTACTTCACACCCTCCTGTGTCTCATTTTACACCAGAGTCAAATGAGGTCCACAAGTCCAATGTTTTACTGTGACTCAAGTTCTAGAAGTTAGGTTTCCCTATAATGACTTGACTATTGACCATGATTTCCTTCATGCTTTGTTAATTGTGTTTGCTTCTGGGGCTGGTGCTATGGCGTAGGGGTAAAGCTGCTGCCTGCAGTGCTGGCATCCCATATGGGTGCTGATTCGAGTCCTGGCGGCTGCTCTTCTGATCCAGCTCTCTGCTATGGCCTAGGAAAGCAGTTGAAGATGGCCCAAGTCCTTGGGCCCTTGCATCTGCGTGGGAGACTTGTAAGAAGCTCCTGGCTTCGGATTGGTGCAGCTCTAGCAGTTGCAGCCAAATGGGGAGTGAACCATTGGATGGAAGACACCTCTCTCTCTCTCTCTCTCTCTCTCTCTGCCTCTATGTGTAACTCTGAATTTCAAATAAATAAATAATATTAAAAAAATTGTGTTTGCTTCTAAAATGCATCAGTCAGTCAATGAACGCTTATCAGTCATCTACTTGGTGCAATACACTGAAAATTCAGTGGCCAATATAGAGTTTATAATCCAGCTGGGACTATAGGTACCAAAGAAATGTTAACAAATACTTACAAGCTACAGTCAAGCAAAGTGATGTCAGAAGTACAAATGGATGAAGAAGGATATTAAAAGGCATACTGGAGAACAGATGAGTGTTGTTAAGGAGGGAACGGATGGAGATGGGCATGGCTATAGCAAAGCAACATAAGGCACTCTTGTGAAGATGGAATTGGGATTTTTGTCTGGTATTATACACACAAAATTACATGTGTGATAAAATTGCATATAGGAAGACACATGTATACTAATGAATACAAGTAAACCTGGAAAAACATGAATAGGATTGATGATGTAGTGTGTCACTGTCCACATCTTGGTTGTGAAATTGTAATGATTTAGTCTGTTGCAAGATAACATTCTTGCAGAAATTATATTTAAATTAAGACCCAAAACTCAAGTTAGAAGTAGAGGCCAAAGGAATGGTGTTCAAGACAAGAGACAGTATGGTCAAAGGCCCCATGGCAGGGACGCCCAACTGATCAAGGGATCTACGAGAACTCCAGTCTGCCTAAAGTACAAAGAGTAAGGAGAGAGTATCAGGGCAAGTCTCAAGAGTAAATAAAGAGCCATCCTGTTCAGGGCATTGCAACCATAATTAGTTTGTTTTGCTTCTAAGAGTAATTTGTTTTTGGAGAAGAGTGATCAATTATTGTCTCTCTGGCTTCAGAGTAGAGATGGAGTTAGAAATCAGGCAATTGTGGGCAGGGAGGGGAGTATTTCAGAAGCAGTAGTAGTCAAGGGAGACTATAAGAACTAAGCATAATGTCAACTTGGATGGAGAAAATGGGTGGGTTGGGGAGTTATTTAGTAAGTAAAATAAATGGACTCAGTAACTGACTAACAAATTTGTGTCCTGGTGAATGGACAGCGATACTATTTACTAAAATAAGAATACCTGAAACAGGCAGTGTTTAAGGAACAGATAGTAAGATGGATTTATGGAAGATTTCAGCTTGAGCATACATACTCTATTTTTAAAAAGGTCTCTATAAAAACTAGAATTAATTTTTATCTTTCTCAGTGAATTTCTGTGCAGAATCCTGTTTAGGAGTGTAATCGTGTCACTGTTCTTTTCCACTCTATGGTGCTCCACATAGAGAATAGCAGAGCCTCATTCAAAGATGTGGCAGCAGGTGTGTAGTTGGTCTATGTCTCATAAAAGTTATGAGATGGACAAGACACCTGCGGCGTGAAGAGAGGTGGAAAGCATCCATGGAGTTACTGCCTCTTCTATTTAGTTACAAGAGGAAGAAATGTCTCTTATCACATCACTTTTAATTGTGAATGATGTATGATTATTTGAAATGGACTGAGAACATAAAAATTTAAATTTAATATTCCTATTCTAGGAATAATCAAGCTTTTTTCAGAATATTGAAAATTTAATTTCTTTCTGTCTCAAACTTTTAGATATTCCTTCAACTGATTATTAATGGTTTCTAAGAACAATTTCTCAAAGGCCAGTTTCATTGCTTGAGGCAGTATATGTGCTATATGCCACGTTAATGTTTTGAGTGGAACTCAAAATAGAAAAATCTATAAATTTTAACACAAAAAATACTACATATAAGTCAATAAGTGTTCATCCAAAGTTATCATTTCTACAATTATAATAATTTAAATATTTAGAAGGGAGGAGAGTTGGCCTAGTGGTTAAGCACATTGTTAAGCTGGGTGGTACTAATGCTATCTTAAGTGTTAAAGTGATCATATTAAGTGTTTATAGCTAGGATTAAGTGTTAGAGGGATCATATAAATAAGATCAAGGGTCTGGTAATAATAATAGATGGAATTAGAAAAGGAGAGAATGTTCCAACATGGGCCCACACAGCAGACTCATAGAATGATGAATGCTCTAAACAGCACTCTTACCTCGGAATCAGCCCTTAAGGTATTCTGGTCTGGCTGAACAGCCCATGGGAGCATTTTGGGCATGGAAAGCCAAGACACTGTGGCAAAAAATGCCCTACATGAAGGATTTCTGTGAGTGAGATCCCAGTGGAAAGAAGGGGCCATCAAAGAAGGAGGTACCTTTCTCTGAAGGGAGGAGAGAACTTCCACTTTGCTTATGGCCTTGTCTAAATACTGATGAAGTTTGTGGCCTCAAAAGGTTTCCATAGCCTTGGCAGCTCATGTCGAGAGCCTCGGGTGATCACTGACATCATAAATATGAGTGTCAATTGTTAACAACAGAAGTCACTGTGCACTTGCTCCTCATGCAAGACCTCTATCCTTAATGAGTTGTACTATGAGAATTAATTGTAAAACTTGTTTTCAAACAGTATTTTATACTTTATGTGTCTGTGTGGGTGCAAGTGAAAATCTTTACTTAGTATAGTTGGTCTTCTGTAGATAAAGTTGATTAAAAATGAGAATGGGGTTGGGAATGGGAGAGTGAGGAGGAGGTGGGGTGGGAGTTGGGATGGGAGGGTGGGTACGGGGGGAAGAACCACTATATTCTTATATGAAATTTGTACTCATTAAATAAAAGGTTTCTTTTCAAAAACAAAAACAAACATAAAAAACCACACTGTCACACATCAGAATACTCAAGTTCAAGTCCCAGCTCCAGCTCCTGACTCCAGCTTCCTGAAGATGCTGGGGGCTGAAGTAGTTTGATACCTGCCTCTCAAGTAGGAGCCCTGGATTAAATTCCTGACTGTTTTGACCTGGCCCAGCCTTGGCTATTGTGGTATTTTCAGAGTAAAATAGCATATGGGATCTCTCTCTCCTTTCTCTCTCTCTCTCTGCCTCTTGAATTTTAAAAACTATTTTAAACATTGAATTTTACACATAAATTATATCATAATAAAGCAGTTTAAAACAATATATATAATGAACATTTCAAATAATAACAGAGGAGACATTACCAACTTATTTTCAGCTACACATATTTTATTTGTGGCACAAAGGTACAAACTGTGATTTCTGACCATGACTGGAGACTCGTCCCCATCACCTCTGTTTCTTGCACTCTCACTCCTGCTGAACACCCTGTAGACCCTCTGACCTTTCTCAGTTCCATCACTGCTAAGGTCATTCCCACGTTTTAACTCTGCTCCTTCACAGCCTGCTTCTCTTATTCCTGTAGGCAACAAATACTGAGCTAAGCAGAGCTCCCCTGAAATGAGCACATCTAGTTGATTGTCTTTATTGCAGTTACCACATGATCCATCTATTATTGCTTTGTATTCTCTTTACCTATCATCTATCAATCACCTATCACATGTCATCCGTCTTATCCATCTACAGCAGGTGATTAAAAATTGAACAGATGAATGAAGAATGAATAGATTAAAGTCTTTTAAATAAAACTAATTCTAAGTTTAAATATAGGAGTTTAGGGTGAGCATTTGGCACAGTGGTTAAGATACCACTTGGGATACCAATAGCCCATTTTGGAGTGGCTGGGTTCAACTCCTGGTTCTACGTCTTATCCTGCTTCCTGCTAATGTGCACACTGGGAGGCACTAAGTGATGTCACCATTCCTAGGGTCCATGTCACCCATGTAGGAGACCTGGATTGAATTTTGGGATCCTGGCTTCAGCCTCACCCCGTCAAAGCTGTTGGGGCATGAACCAACAGATGGGAGATCTAGCTCTCTCTGCCATTTTCTTTCTGCTCTCTAAATATCTCAAATAAATGAATTAGTTAAAATTAGGGACAAACTAAAAAAAATGTAGAGTTTTAACTGGTTGACAAAAAGGTCAGAAACACTTAGAGCCAGGAACTTGTTGTCTGATGTGTGTGGATTTCTGGACTTTGAGGACAGAGGGCCTACATGGTACAGAATTTAGGGTCTCTAGAACCTGAGGGAGCCCTCAGTAGACAGGCTGTGGGAAAGAGCCATGAGAAACACAGTTCCCCAACAACCTAGGTGATTTTAGGGGAAGAATTGGGTTCAGATGAGAACATCAAACATTTATAAAATTAATATGTTTGCTGACAAAATAATCAGACCTTAGATATTTCCAAAAAAGTATTTTTGTGGGATATCTTCTCAGATCCTTATAAAATCAATTTTGGACCAGTATTGAAATTAGCTTACTTAATCCATTTTCGTTTTGTACCATGTACTTCAGTATTCTGAAGTCTCATAAAACTATAAGTCAGTACTCAAGTGTATTTTTGCTCATTCAAGACTTGTATCCGAGGGCTGGCACTATGGCACAGTGAGTAAAGTTGCCACCTGCAGTGCCAGCATCCCATATGGGTACCAGTTCAAGTCCTGGGTGCTCTACTTCTGATCCAGCCCCCTGCTAATGTGCCTGGGAAAGCAGCAGAAGAGAGTCCAAGTGCTTGGGCCCCTGTATCCCCATGGGAGACCAGGAAGAAGTTCCTGTCCTCTGGCTTCTGCCTGGCCCAGCCCTGGCCATTGCAGCCATTGGGAGAGGGAACCAGCGGAAGGAAGACCTCTCTCTGAATGTTGTGTCTGCAAATGAAGTTGTATGTTTGGAAGCACAATGTGAGACAGCTAAAACAACACTGTACTTGTGTAGATGACTTGGCTACATAGCATTTGACAGAACAAATTGGCACAGTGTCATCAGAAATGGAATACTGTTGCTGAGAAAGGCATGGGGCAGCTCCTGTGACAAATGTGGAGAAATGAAAGCAGCAGCAATCACTACTCACAGAACCTACTACCAGAATCTAGTAATAGGTTTCTATAACCCAAACAATTCTGAATCATTCTAGGCCAGGATCATTCCTTCTGATGGCAGTGTGCCTTGCAGAATGTTATGGATGGAATGCTTGTGTTCCACAAAATTCATATGGGAAGTCTTAGTATTCCCTGTGACGATATAAGCAGGGAGCATTTGGGATGAAATTGGGTTTATTTGAGTTTAAAAAGGTGGGGCTTCATGATGACTTTGTGTTCTTGTGCCCAGAACACTTTCTCATTCCTTCTCTCTCTCCTTTTCTGACTGTTGATGAGCCACTTAATATGTTATCCCTCTTAGTATTTTTTTTGCTTGTTCTACTTAATACTTTTGGTTGAATACTGTAATCAATACACAATTATTTTTAAGTGCTGAAACTTAACTGAAAAGTGATTGCTGTTAAATATCAGAGTGGGAATAAGAGAGGGAAGAGATGTGCAATTTGGGACATGCTCAAGCTGACTTACCTCAAACGGTAGAGTTAGAAACATGCCAGGGGATTCCAATTCAATCCCATCAAGGTGGCATGTACCAATGCCATCTCACTAGTCCCAGTGATCAATTTCTGTTCACAATTGATCAGAATGATAGGACTAAGAACCAAAGGGATCACATAAACAAGACTAGTGTCTGCAAATACTAGCTGATAGAATAAAAAGGGGAGAGAACGATCCAACATGGGAAGTGAGATACACAGTAGACTCTTAGAATGGCAGATGTCCTAAACAGCACTCTGGACTCAATCAGCCCTTAAGGCATGCGGATCCGGCTGAAAAGCCCATGAGAGTATTTCAGGCATGGAAAGTCAAGACGCTCTGGGGAAAACAAAAACAAAAACAAAAACAAACCTAAATGAAAGATCTCCGTGAGTGAGATCCCAGTGGAAAGAATGGGTCATCAAAGCAGGAGGTACCTTTCTCTGTAGGGAGGAGAGAACTTCCACTTTGACCATGGCCTTGTCTAAAAATTATCAGAGTCAGTGAACTCAGGGGGCTTCCATAGCCTTGGCAGCTCATGACAAGAGCCTAGGTTGATTACTGAGGCCATAAACAAGAGTGTCAATTTGTTAAGTCAACAACAGGAGTCACTGTGCACTTACTCCTCATGTAGGATCTTTGTCCTTAGTGTGCTGTACATTGAGATTTAATGCTATAACTAGTACTCAAACAGTATTTTTCACTTTGTTTCTGTGTGGGAGCAAACTGTTGAAATCTTTACTTAATGTATGCTAAACTGATCTTCTGTATATAAAGAGAAACGAAAATTAATCTTGATACGAATGGAAGGGGAGAGGGAGTGAGAAAGGGGAGGGTTGTGGGTGGGAGGGACGTTATGGGGGGGAAGCCATTGTAGTCCATAAGCTGTACTTTGGAAATTTATATTCATTAAATAAAAGTTTTAAAAAAATAAAAAAATAAAAGGGTGGGGCTTCATGATGACTTTGTGTTCTTGTGCCCAGAACACTTTCTCATTCCTTCTCTCTCTCCTTTTCTTGACATGTGAGGATATTACCAGAAGGCAGCCATTCATGACCTGTATTTTGGGGCTGGTGTTGTGGCGAAATGGATTAAGCTGCTGCCTGCCATGCCAGCATCCCTTATGGGTACTGGTTTGAATCCTGGCTACTCCCCTTCTGATCCCACTCCCTGCTAATACGCCTGAGAGAGCGGCAGAAGATGGCCCAAGAATTTGGGCCCCTGCTCCCTTGTGGGGGACTGGAAAGAAGCTCCTGACTTCTGGGTTTGGCCTGGCCCAGCCCTGGCCATTTCAGAAGTAAACCAGCAGATGGAAGATATCTCTATTCCCCCAACCCTGCCTGTAACTCTGACTTTGAAATAAACAAAATAAATATTTAAAATGAATAAATTCTATTTTGGAGTTATAAAGAAACACTTTAGGATTTTGTAGCATCATTGTGTAAGATGTATTTTATCTAGTAGCCTGTTTTCTTATCAATGGCTGTATACCCTGCCTTTACATTAATTTAAAATTTAATTACGTTTAACTTACTATGGATTCAAGTATTATTTGCTTGACCACTTATAGCCAGAGTTACATTCTTCTTAGGTAGTTCATGTTATATTCTGATCCTTTGATTTTGAAATGTTTATTGGCTAAGTTGTGTTTCCCATACACACACACACACACACACACACACAGATCCCTATCAATAGTATTTCTTTCAAAAGGAAATTGCTTCAGCTACATTTCTTTTCCTTACTTACAGTATACTTTTTAAAAAAATCATAATGAGATTAACCTTAAGATAAATTTTAGATAAGCAACCATACACATAATGTGTGTAAGGTCATCAGATTTTAACCAAGTATTTTCTCTTCCAACTAAAAGATCACATTTCCTTTCATTCTTTTCAACTAGTTTTATTAAATGTCTAAGTTATTTCCAGTGAAATTCAGACAGGAAGATGGAAATGCATTTATAGGAAGGAGCTGTATCTTTTTTGTCTTTCCTTCCTTTGCCTGATTTGAAGATGGATATAACAAATGTAACCCAAAGGACATCTTGGAACAGGAATGTCTTAGCTCATATGAGGCCAAAATGACACAGAGAAAGTTGGGGTCTCAGATACTATGAAGCTGCCCTTCCAGTCTGAATTGTCTATTTCTGTGTCATTTAACAGGGACTGATACATTCCTATTGACTAGGGTATTACTTACTAGGCTTTGTTACCTACACCGGGGGACTGATGCCTGGAAAGAAAGTATTAATTACACATGGAAATGACTTTGTAAATAAGCCTTATTTTAATAATACTAAACTATATTTTTATTTATGCAGTTCTGGTTATTAAATTTACAATAACATTGCCATCACTTGGCAGATAAATCTGTGTTAGAGCATTGTATAAAAATCAGGTTGCACAGTATTACTCTTTTTTCCATGTTTTCATGCACTAGACAACAAAGTTTACGGCACTGACACATATGTCTGCCCATAGCAGAGGGATTTATTCCCACAGCATCTCAAAATAAGGCTTTTGCTTTGCTTCTGGAAAATTAAGATAAAATATGATGAAGATAGACATCCAACCTGGTTACAAATGAGTTACAAATGTTGAGTTAGGGCAGCCAATGGGATTAATATCTTTGGAGTATAAAATGACAGGACCCAAAAGAAAGAAAAAGAAGACATTACAGAAGAAACAAAAAAATTGTGACAAAAGGAACCAACCCTCCCAATGACATAGGAGAGTTCCACAGAACAGAACAGGAGTGGCCTCTCTCAGAGAACATTTGCCGAAGCAAATGGCTCTGGAGGTGGGGGCGTGAGAAGGACTTCACCTGTATGCTGGCTTCTGTGGAGATGGGAGTCTGAGAGAATCAGCATGCTCACTAGTTTTTCAATGCAGACCCTAACACCAAAAAAGTAAACTCTGCCTTCACAAAGAGTCTCAGAAGAAGAAAACAACCTCAATCAGCAGTGGCCCAGTGACCAGTTTTGATTTTTCTTCTGAAATTTAATCAATAGTTCACTCTCAGACATGACTTTGTATTGGCAGATCTGTGTGTTTTACATAGACCTTCTCACCAAGCTCATATCCACCTTTGCTACTGCACAGAGTGGATTTTCAAATGGGAGCCAATGAACGATTTTGGTAAAGCCAATACTAGTACGACAGAATAAGATAATATAGCAAAACCAAACAAACAGAAGTTTATCAGGAGCCATCCGTTATAGTCCAACCATTTTTCTGACCTTTTTCTGAGTCATGAAAACTAACCAAAGCTTTTAGGGCTTGGCAGTAATATGGTAATTGCAATATTTCAGAAGGATGGACACTCTGATATTACATAGGAGCAATGGTATGCAGGAGAATGTGGCAGGGAGATCAGACACTAGACTGGGTGGTGAGTTGAAAGAGGTCTCATCCCCGGGGAAGGGAAAAAAACTGAGAGGGAAAAGGAGGGAATGGTTTCAGAATGTTGGCATGAATGGCATGACACCATTTATGGGTGGTTAGATACAAGGGCAGAGAAAAGAGAAGATTTGAAGACATTGCTCCCCTGTTGGGTCATGTAAGTTGCTCTCACATACAGTATGGAAACTTTGATTGTATGCATATAATATGCAGGCAGTTTCAAAAGTTGTACAGGAGATACTTTAGTTTGCCTTAAAACAGCTAATCCCCACCCTCCTCAGGAACCATTCTATTCACTTTGTTGACCACAGGTTTTAAAGGAGGTGATTCTTCTTAAAAATTAAAATTTCAAAAGTATCTATATTTCCCCCAAACATCTCTCTAATGAGGCAATGAATCTCAGAAGTATGTTTCAATTAACAGTATTTAAATGCAAATTATATCTCTCTCTCATCTCCAAACTAATAAGCCATGTTGTACCCTACAGAGATAGGCAAAGCAAAATGCATAATCATTGGTTCTATACTTCGGAGACCAATTAAAACATGTCAATCAATTTGGTGAACCTTGAGGGCCTCTGTGGACCCTCATCTAATTATTAGATAATAGATTAGTTATCTATTGCTGTATGACAAATCACTCCAATATTTCCCAGCTTAAAGCAGCAATCCTTCCTTTCTTAATCTCATAATTTTCTTTGGGTCAGGAGTTGGAACGTGGCTTAGCTGTGCCTTCAGTTCAAAATATCTCCTGTGTAGGGTTCCAGATTAAATGCAGATTACATTTGAATGTCAGGGAAACAGCAATTTCATGTTAAAGGCATGTGCCAAACACTGCGTAGAATATATTTATGATTTAAACACAGTTCAGCCCTCGCATGAGAGATCTTCCCAGGGAGAGTACAAAACGGAAGGATGTTGCCTCTGTAGATCCTAATCTGATAAGTGAGATCCTATGCCTTCTGCGATATTTTATTCACTAGAAATGAGTCAAAAATGCAGCCCCTGCTTGGAGGAGAGGGATAACAAGAGAATGTGAAAACCTGGAGTCAGAGGACAGGAGGGGCCTCTTAGAGGCTTCCCACTAACACATGTTCCAAATAAATTAAGTTTTCCTAGAAATATGTTCAGAACAGCTAATGTATACCTATCTCTTCTTTTCCTGGGGTTGTTCCAATCTCCCCCCAGAACATCTCCAACACAAGAAATACTCACTGCATAGCAGACCATGGGGAATCCAGCCCACATTCAGCTAATTGATTTTGTAGAATCAATGATGAGAAACAGCAAATAAGATGGTTGGCATTCAAACTCACACACATACATTCTGGATCTTATAAAAGGTGTTTGAAGCCTATCTTCCAGTAAGCCTAGTTCATTATAGAAGAGATATTTATATGCCTGCACTTTTGACAATTATAAAGAAAAGTTCAACATGTTCCATTTTAACTTAGCATGGCTTATAAGAGAAAATTGAACTTTTCCCTCAAACATCAGGAAATAAACAAATTGTGTTAAAAATAATAAAAGTAAAAAAGCATTTTATATTTAAATTTGAAAATATTCTATTTTAAAGCTTTGTTTTTAAATTAGATTATAAACATTTCAGCTCTTCTTTTACTGAGTGTTTTGATGTTTGATTTATTGACCCTAATTAGTGTATTTTAATAAAAAACAATAAGAGGGGAAGAGAAAAAATACAAAAAGTCCCCCAAGAAACATCCACAAGGCAACAAAATTATCCTTCTCTTAAATAACTTATGCAAGATGCAGAAAACTATTCAGGTTCTCGTCTTTTTCCCTGGGTTTTCAAAAGTATTTGAGATTTCTGGTAGTTTAAGATAATTGTTTTCTTCAACTGTGTTTTTTTCTTTTTAACCAAAAGAGAAGCTTTATTTTACAAAATGGTTGATAATGTGTTAGCAAACATTTTAAAATTAAAGATCTAGACATTTAAAAAACACTTATGGATGATATTTTAAGAAAAGTTTGCTGATTTAACTCAGGGAACAATTTCAGTTTTACGTCAGTGTACTTTTGATATTAAACCTTACATTTTAGAAACATATAAATATAAATTTCCATAGTGCAACTTTTGAATTACAGAAGCTTTTCCCTCCATAACCTCCCTCCCATCTGCAACCATCCCATCTCCCACTCCCTCTCCCATCCCATTCTTCATCAAGATTCATTTTCAATTATCTTTACATACAGAAGATCAACTTAGTTTTGGAAATAAGTTCTGCTAGGCATCTGACAGATAACTTCCAATGTATCATACTTTTTATAAAGTCATTTTTCCTTCATGTCTTATAATCATTTGAAAACATCTTTATTTGTTCATCTCTTTATTTATATAACATTTCCTAATTATTAATAAAGCTTAGATTTTATTTTTAGCAAATATCATGTAACTTTAAGAGGTCGGTAATGGGTTAGCATTATCTGATTCCATTTCCTCCTCTCAGGAAATAAAGCATGACATATTTGTTTCTACTTTAGGCAACTTCCTCTAAAAACTCAACTACCCAGAAGGAAAACTTTCCATCCCTTCCCTCATGGAGAATTAGCTGTTTTAAGATATCTGCAGGCCAGGAAGGGCCATTAGCAGTGTCTAAATTTGGGTCTTAGTTGTCAGGTTCTCATTAGTATTGTTTGGGAAAATGGCCCCTTGAAATCACTCCTCCTACTCATGAAACCAGTTTCTAATGGCAGTGCCTACAAGATGTAACCATAAAACCTATTCTGGGCTCTCTCTTTCTATGAGTTCCTAACTTCTACTTTGATCTCCTCCCACCCACCATCAACCAACTCTGCATTTCCTTACCTGTTATTCAAAAAGCATCAGTGACAGAGTTTAAGGAAATAATTCTATTCTCTAAGCTTTGGATCAAAACATCTTGCAACAAATAAGCAAGCTGGTTTAACAAGTGGAGTGAATGTCAGGCACTGAGGATATATTCACATACTCCATCCCACGCTATCTTCATGTCATTCTCTCTGAAATACTTTCTTTTTATTTATTTGAAAGGCAGAGAGTTACAGTGAGAGGAGGAAAGACAGAGTGAAAGAGAGAAGGCTTCCATCTGCTGGTTCACTCCATAAATGGCTGCAGTGGCCAGGGCTGGGCCAGATTGGAGCCTGGATGCTGGAGCTTCTTCCAGGCCTCCTACATACATGCAAGGGCTCAAGGACTTGAGCCATCTTCCACTGCTTTCCAAGGTGCATTAACAGGGAGCTGGATCGGAAGAGGAGCAACCAGGACTCGAACTGGTCCCCTTAAGGGATACCAGCATCACAGATGCAGGCTTAGTCTGCTGTACCACAACCCGAGCCCTTGAAATCCTTTCAAGCACACATTGTTCGTCCTGCTATTACTATCTCTATGCCTTTGACCTTGCTGTTTAATAACTGAGGGAAAAAAATTGGTCAAAAGCAGCCATGCGTTTCCCTTTTCTACCATGATTTATGAGCAAGAACAATAGTTTTTACAGAGCATTTAAAAACGTGTCATAAAATACTGGTTACCCCATTGACCAGAGGTCATATGGATGATCGGGTTGCCAATTTTGCACACTGGCATTTCATAAAAGGAATCTAGTCACTGACTAGATTGTTTTGTAGGTTTTTTTCCTCCCAACAATATGCAAAATAGGTCTGACCTAAATGTAGACTTGACTTTCTGAAACTCGTGGCCTAATGTTCTTCCATTTATCATGGGTCAAACCAGGTTTAAAAAAATCAGAATCATCACTGATAACCTATATAGTTTGGCATTAATTCATGCAGCATATATTTAAAGAACATGCAGCATCATTTATGCCCCGATCTCCTGTCTTCCATTTCTCCATCCCTAGGCACTCAGCGCTGCCCACTTCCTTGTCTAGAGAATACCCTGCCTCAATCTCACTTCTCTGCAAATCACAGTATTATCTCTCTCTCCCCTTCTCTGTCATCAGTCCCCCAGGCACACCTGCTTCCCTTAGGCAACAATGACTTGCAATGTGCTTCCAACACGTGATGGAAATGACTTCTCAAGGTATCTAGTTGCCTTCTAAAGACCAGTTAGAATGGCTGTTTCTCAATTCTTATTCTATGGCTTGTACACTAGCTAAGCTAGCTTGCTTCTCTCCGAACTCTCCATTCTCCAGATGGACTGAACAGTTATAGGATCAATACCACACTTTATGCCTCTAAGCCATGGGACTGTCCCACTGACAATCTCCAACTGTTAAACTTCCCACCTTGTCAAACAAATGTTCGTTCTTCCTCAAAAATGGCCTCTTACCTATTCTGACATCTCAAGAATCTTAATTTTCTCTCTAAAAATTTTAATATCTTTGTTAGCTACTGTCATAAATATCTCATGTACAGACTAAACCGCATAAAAGCTTTTAAGCTTTGTTTCTTGCTTTTAAAATTTTTAATATACATATTTTATTGACACCATAATTGTGTATATTTATAAAGTACAGTGTGACAGTTCAAGACATGTAATTCAGTGTTAATGATCAGATCATAGTAATTTCCATACCTGTCACCTCCAATATATATCACTTTTTTATGTTGGGAATTTCAAAATCCTCTATTAGCTATTTTGAAATATTCAATTAATTGTTTTCAACCAATTATGTTGTGCAGATGTGCTGTAAGAACACTAGAGGTCATTCCTCCCATCCAACTGTATCCCTGTACTTACTAACCAACCTCCCTCCATCCCTCCCTCCTCATACCTTCCCAGGTTCTGGGATCCACTACTCTTTTTTCCCATTCTTCAAATATTTATTACTTTATTTAAAAAACAGAGCAGGGCTGGGGGAGAGAGGGAATGAATGAGAGAATCTTATACCTATTGGATCACTCCCCAGATGACAACAGCCAGGTCTGGGCCAGGCCAAAGCCAAGAGCCAGGAACTCCATCCAGGTCTCCCACATGAGTGGTAGAGACCCAAGCACTTAGTCCCTCTTCCACAGCCTTTGCAGGTGAATTAGCAGGGAGCTGGACTAGAAGCAGAGCAGCCGGGACTGGAGCTGGCACTCTGATGTAGAGTTGGTGACTTAATCTTTTGTAACTCCATTTAACCCCCTGTGCCAGCCAAATTTTATTACCTTCTCTACCTCTGTAAGATTAATGTTCTAACTTCCATCATGTAGTGAAAGCATACAGTATTTGTCTTTCTGTGTCTGACTTATTTCACGTACATAATGTTATTCCAGTATTACCTATGTTGTGACAAATAACAGGATTTCATTCTTTTTCATGGCTGAATAATATCCAGTAATACAAAAATAAACATATGTGTTTCTCTTTCTTGTATCAACAGTGTGGTTATCAGCAATCCTTTAAAAACTCAAAAGTACCCCAATGTTTAACCACTGTGTGGCTGCTCACTGAATGAATGATAAATGCAATTGTGCACTGAATGACTAATTTCCAAAACATTATCACAGAAGGTGCATCCAAAATGTGAGCTGTATAAAGTTTGAATCTCTTTAAATTTCATGGCACACTTTTCTTAGCCTAATATTTGTACAAACTGAAATCTTGCCTTTACTTGGATGTAAACTGAAGAACCTTGAGTTCTTATACTCTAAATTGTCACCTCTAGGCAAACCGTGACCAGATGAGCACAAACTATGGCAAATCCTCTTGGGAAAGAATAGTTGCTTGTCCTTCATACTGCTTCTACAGAACTCTTTGCGAATGTGAACTTTTGTCCCAAACCTGAAGTCCACAACTAGAAGCTATATCTTCAGTTTTCTTAACAAGCTATAAGTTTTATAATACATATTCATAAAGAAAGTATGGTAGCCCTTGTATTGACAGTTGGGCATAACAGAGCTTTATCTTTTTAAAATTAAATTTAAGAGGTTGGTGCTGTGGTAGAATAGGTTAAGCTTCTGCCTGCAGCGCGGGCATCCTACATATGCACCAGTTCAATTAAGGCTGCTCCACTTCCAATCCAGCTTCCTGCAGATGGCTTGGGAAAGCAGGGGAGAATGGCCCAAGTGCTTGGGCCCCTATACCCATGAGGGAGACCCAGAAGAAGCTCTCGGCTCTTGGCTTCAGATTGGCCAAGCTCTGGCCATTGCAGCTATTTGGGGAGTAAACCATTGGATGGAAGATCTCTCTTCCATCTCTGTCTCACTCTTTCTGTAACTCTGCTGTTCAAATATAATAATCTTTGTAAAAATAAAATAATATTTTCTATGAAATATGTAATATATACCCATCTCTATATTGCAGGTATCTATGAAGATTGATGTCTAGGCAGGGGATATATTCCCTATAAATGTTCATTGGTTAATATTTTAATTTATGGAAAAATGTCTGAGTGCCTGATGCAAGGTATTACAAGGGCTTTGGGGAATACAGAAATGAATTAGACAAAAAATTTCTGCTCTATGGGACTTGTAATCTAATAGGGAACATAGGAAGCATACACAAGTAACTCTGGTATGAGCTGACAGTGATACATCCCCTGAGAGCACTACAGATGAGATGCCACGGGGGCTCTCGGAATAATGAGGCACTTTCTGCAAGAACAGCATCACAGAAGATGTGGAACTGGAGCTGATCCCTTAACAGCTGGCATAAGTAGAACATGAGGGGAAAATATTTCAGCTAGAGGAGATACAATGAGAAGAAGCAGAGTGTGTAGACCCATGCAGCAGAAAGACACAGAACATAGGGGCACCCCACTGCTGCAAGTGACAGGATTAGACACTAGGGATGGTGACAAAGCAGCTTTCCTAACTGAGCATATGAAGGCAGCGGGGTCATGGTCACGACGTGGGCCAGAGAGCTGCCCACTGAGCTGGTGCGCCTGGATGAGAGGCAAGGGGAGAAATTGGTGCAATGCGTGCATTGCCTGGATTGTAAGCTTTCTTAGTGTAATGCCCACCTGATGCCGGTGATTTGTATGAAGCCATGCAATGTCGCAATCGTCATCACTGGCACCAGTATTCCACCTGAGACAAGACTCTGAGGTCAGGCCAAATGGCAGGGTGAATAACACTGGCAATCACTGAGTGCTTGGTATCGGTTCTAACAGGTACTCTGCAGGTACTTTAATTATATAATTATTTCACACAAGTAAGGCCTGAATTAGGGTTGTAATAGGAAGAGCAGACTGCAAGGGATGCTGGGGAGGTAGAATGGCTAAGCCTGGTGATTAATGGAATGCCCAGTGCAGTAGGCACCCCAACTTGGCTCCTGGTGATTCTGGCCCCTCGGTCTTCACAGCCTCACTTTGTTCCTTTCACATGGGTAGGATTCACCTGCTACATGATAAGGTGCGGCTTCTAAGGCCAGGCCATCTGGGACTCTTCTGGATCCCTTCCAATGAGGGAAGCCTGCTGTTGTGTAATAAGGACATTCCATCTGGCTTACAGGGAGGCCCCCATGAACAGGCACGGGGGCCTCTTGGTAGCACTCAGCACTCCCATGACGGTCACAAGTGATCCATGTGGAAAGTACTCCCTAGCAAGTCTTTGAGAAGATGGCCTGAAGACCCCAAGCCTGAACCAGTCGCTAATTTGCTCTCCAAATTTTGACTCATGGAAACTGGGTGAAATAAAAAGACTGTTCTTTATGTTAGTAAGTTTTTGCATTGTTACGCAGTAGATTAAAAGTTCTGCTTTGGGGCCGGTGCTGTGATACAGTGGGTTCATGCCCTAGCCTGCAGTACTTGCATCCCATATGGATGCTGGTTTGAGACCCGGTTGCTCCACCTCTGATCCAGCTTTCTGTTATGGCCTGGGAGGGCAGTAGAAGATGGCCCAAGTCCTTGGGCCCCTGCACCTGCATGGGGGATCCAGAGACAGCTCCTGGCTGCTGTCTTCGGATCAGTGTAGCTGCGGCCATTGCGGCCAATTGGGGAGTGAACCATCGGATGGAAGACCTCTCTCTCTCTGCCTCTCCTCTCTCTGTGTAACTCTGACTTTCAAATAAAATAAATAAATCTGTAAAAAAAGTTCTCCCTTTAGAGAACAAAGGAAGGGGAGCCTTTGGCCTAGAGGTTGGTACCATATCCCAATATTAAAGTGGCTGGGTTTGAGTCCTGGCTCTTCTGCGTCCAGCTTCCTGCTAATGTGCATGCTGGGAGTCTGCAGGTGACATCTCAAGTAGACGGGTCCCTGCCACCCATGGCAGGGACCTGGATTGGGTTCTGGCTCTGTCTTCAGCCTGACCCAGCCTCAACCACTGTGGGAATGTGAAGAGTGAGCCAGCAGATGGAAACACTCTCACCCGCTTTCTCTCTCACTCTCTTTCCTCTCTTTCCTCTCTCTCTCTCTCTTTCTCAAATAAAAAATAATGAGGGGAGAAAAAAATTAATAATTTTCAATCAGTACCTCCATATTAGAGATAAACTTGGCCTTTAATAGGAAAGATTTACATTTTTTAAAAATATCTATTTATCTACTTGAAAGAGACAGAGGGAGAGAGATACACGCACACACAAACACACACACATATACACAGAGGAAAACAAGATATGAACAAAATAAGGTTATTAATAAAGAGATGGCAATAATAAAAAGTAACTGCTCTGGACGGAATTTTGTCCCTTCCACATTGATACACTGAAGGTCTAACCCCAGTGTGAAGGCATCTGGAGATGGGGCTGGTTAGGTGGTTAGGTTCAGACGAGATCATGAAGGCAGGTCTCTCATGATGGAATGAATGCCATATACACAGAGATACCAGACAACTTGCTCTTTTCCTCTTCCAGTATGCACACAACTATGGGTTATCTGAGCAGAAAATGAGAAGGATGCTATATACGTGCCCAAAGAAGAGGCTACAGAATGTATCCTACCTTGAAGCCACCTTAACCTTGGCTGTAGCAGCTGTCAGAATTCTAAGGCACAAATTTCTCTTGTTTGAGCTACAGCATTTTGGTAAAGCAGCATGAGCGGATTCAAACAGGAATCAACTAGAAACTGCCGAGCTGAGAAGGGCAATATCTTGAAAATTCACCACAGCACTTTAACAAACAGAAGAAACAATCAACAAATTAAAAGATAGGACAATCAGAAATATTCAGCCTGAACAGCTTTGAAAGGATGTACAGAGCACATTCATGTGAACCAACAAGTGCATTATGGGGGTCAAAGAAGAAGAGGAAATACATAAAAGGGAAGCAAGATTATTGGACGAAATAATGGGCAAAAACTTCAAATTTCTTGAAGTAGATAAATTTACATTTCCAAAATAGCTGTATGAATGTCAAATGGGAAAAACTTAGAGCACCACACTGACCCACTTTAAAATCTAAGCACTGAAAACCCAAGATGAAGACAAACCTTGTACATTGCTGGCAGGGATGTGAAATTCAGTTGCTTTGGAAAGTTTGTCAATCCCTGAAGAAGTTAAACAGAGAATTATCATATGACCCTGCAATTCTATTGTGATATAGATACTATATAGAACTGAAAGTAATACTCGAACAAATACATATCGACACATGGAAGCACTATTCAAAATGACCTCTATGCTCGTGAATGTATACTTTGTGGCAGGTACACACAATGTTATTCAGACATAAAATTCAATAAACTATTGATACACAGCTTAAACTTTATGTAGCTTAACACCACTCTAAGATCACATCCTGAATCATTTACTTTATATTACACATCTATAACAGATAAGTCTACAGAGATAGAACAACGATCCAATGCCAGGGACTGGAAAGGAACCAAAAAGGCAGAAATGGGTTAATGTGTAAGAAGCTTTCCTTTGGAGAGAGGAAAGCATTTTAAAACTAGATAGGGGATGTGATTATGCAAGCATTATGAATATTCTAAGCATCAGTGAAGTAATTGCTCAATTTAAAATGGTTAATTTTACATTATGTGAGTTTCAAAAAATTCATTACTTTAAAACTAGATGTATACACATGATCAATACAGCTAAGAAGGGGTGCACTAATTCACTTGCTGCAGAATTGTTCCGAGCACAGGATAACCACAGGCGCTCTCACTATATCCCCACTACCACCCATCAGCAATAGGTGCAAAAATGGGTCTGAGACTCACATCCACTCTTGACGATAGTAGAATGTGACAGCATACACAGGTCACACACTGTCCAGCCCAAGCCCTCAACTGACAAGATGCTTTGTGGCTGTTGCCCCTGCTCACTTGGCTAATCCTCTGCCTGCGGCGCCAGCACCCCGGGTTCTAGTCCAGGTTGGGGCACCGGATTCTGTCCTGGTTGTTCCTCTTCCAGTCCAGCTCTCTGCTGTGGCCTGGGAAGGCAGTGGAGGATGGCCCAAGTGCTTGGGCCCTGCACCCCATGGGAGACCAGGAGAAGCACCTGGCTCCTGGCTTTGGAGTGGCGCAGTGTGCCAGCTGTAGCAGCCATTTTGGGGGGTGAACCAATGAAAGGGAAACCTTTCTTTCTGTCTCTCTCTCTCTCACTAACTCTGCCTGTCAAAAAAAAAAAAAAGATGCTTTGTAAATGCTTTTACTTCAGATTTCCCCATTCAGCTGTGACACAGAAATCATACACAATGGCGGCTGGAGTATTACTGGGCTTCTTAATTCCTCTCCTAGGAGGATGGGTGGTTTTTGTTTTATTGCAGCCAACTGAAACTTTGAACAAATAAATGACAAACGGTGACTCAGATTTCTTCCAGAGTTTGCATAGTGTTTCAGAAGATAATTTGTAACACTACATGGAGTTCCAATGAATTACTATGAGATCTGTGTTTAACCTAGGTGATCTCCTGAAATTTTTTAAATTGTGCAAGGTCATCATTAATAACATTAAGCTCCAGTGTGCTTCTAGTTGTGTGTTTTTACTGTGATACAAGAATACCTAAAAAGGCTCCATTCTTGCCATTTGGGTCCTTCTTTACTAATGCTGGATAATGAAATATCAAATATAGAATTTTAATAACTATAGGCCTTTATCGTGAAATAATCCAGTCTCACCTAAACTTGGGCCTGGTATTTAAAATATTTGAATTAATACCTCAACTGATTAGTATATTATATTTAATTTAAGACTAGTCTCATGTCTTAGAAGGAAATACACATGGCCAGGAACACAAACAATTGGTAGTACTGACACTCATGTATTCCTGGTAAATGTTCTTCACTACCACATTCTGAAGTTCAAACAGCGAAAAGCTCAACTGATAAAGCAAGCAGTCAGCTAAGAAAAAGTCCAAAGAATTAAAAAACACAATGTGAAATATACCTTAGCAATTTGCAATCCTCCAGCCTGGTGTTGTGGTGCAGGGGAGTAAGTCACCAACTGAAATACTGGTACCCATATAGATGCAGGTTTGAGTCCCAGCTGCTCCACTTCCAATTCAGCTCCCTGCTAATGTGCCTCGGAAAGCAGGGGAAAATGACCCAAATGCCTAGGCCCCTGCACCCACGAGGCAGACCTGGATCAAGTCCCAGGCTCCTGGCTTTGGTCTGGCCTCACCCTGCCTGTTGCTTCCATTTGGAGAGTGAATCAGCAGATAGAAGGTCTCTTTCTTTCTCCTCCTCTTTCTCTGTCACTATGCCTTTCAAATAAATAAAGATTTAAAAAACAAAACGATTTGCACTTCGTAATGAATTCTGGTCATTTTATCTGTATCCCATCCAACACTGTCACAAGGCATTGCACTTCCTTATGAAGGACCTTGCTCCAGTGTTCCCGACACGCTACCTAAAATAACAGCCTGTCAGTCCCCATTGCATGAGCACATAGCTTTCCTTTTCCTGATAATACTTAGTGTGAAGTTATGCATCTGCATATTTATTGTTCATTTATCCACTCAAGTATACAGTCTATGAAGTATCAACATTCATCCTATTCATTGTTGAATCCTCATGATTTATATAAGTAGCCTGAATAAAACAGCTCTTCAATAAATACTTGAGAGCTAGCAAATAATTTATCTTAAACATTCAATTGTTTTTGCATTTTTGTTTTATAATGTAAGTGATACATTATAGAGCTATCCCATGGTCTGCCTGTATAACAGAACATGTATGTGATGACATGATACATACTATATATGTGTATACACATGCACACACATACATATATACATACACTGGGAAGGTGTTCAAAGCTATTCACTAATGAAAGAGACCAGTGAACCAGAGAATAATCGGTTCCAAGTTGGTTGATCCTTTTGGGGTGGACACCTGAGTGTGTACATGCAAGTCCACCTGTCTCCGCCTGCAGTCATCCAGCTGAGGGCCATTCGAGGATAAAACGAGCTGTTTCCTGGCTGAGTTCATCACTACTCACCGGAATAGCTTGGAATAGAGATGTTTCAATGACAAAAGAACATTAAAGGAGTACGGCCATTCATATGAGTCACAAAGTGTCAATGAATAGACGAGGAAGAATAAATGGATTTCAAAGCCATTTTCTAAGGCCAGCAATCAGTCATGGACCTGTGTGAGTGCGTGAAAGCGTTGCCACGTGTCAAGGAATGGTTGGAGCAGGAGTGGCAGGTGCCAGGATGAGACGTCATGTCCGGGAGGAGATGGGCTCTCAGACTTGCTAGACTATTGGTAGAATTCCTGTGTTAAGCTTTTGAATTTGCAAGTGCCCCTCTCTCAGCCCCACTGTCAGCACCTGAACTTCCCCCCAGGCCAGCAGGGAAATGGAAATATATTTTCTCACAATGGGTTGGGTGATTTTAAATCATGGAATGTATTTTATTATTTTTAATAACCAGTGCAGTACCCCCTCTCTTACAAATTAGGAATACAAAGGATTTCTTGGCTGAGATTTTATTTTGAGATGAATTAACTGCAGCTTAAGTACACAGACTAATATTAAGGTATCCCTTCACACATCACTTCGGTATTTTTATGTACCTATTGCCTATAGTATTCTATAGGCTGCATAGTTCTCTGAATTTATGTTCAAATATGCATGCCATTGAGTAGAAGGAAAATGATGTTACTTTTAAAGGATACATTTGGAAAACAGTTATTAACAGCATGTCTGGGGTGTCCTGAGGCCCTCATTGAGATGGTGACAAACATTTAAGGAAACCAAGGCCTCGATTGCTGCTGGTGCCTGAAGCTGGCCTACAGTCTACACTGTACCCATCACTGGTCTCCCTTCATGCAGCCTCTAGTTTGCCATATTTTGTGGTTTGGTTAAGCTTCATATCTAGTTCAAATGTTCAAGCAAACATGTGATATCCTTGTCCAAATGCACTTTGTTTTTCTGGAAGTCAATGTTTATTCCATTAGCTACATGCCTGTGAATAACACGACAAATTATGCCCTGATTTTGTGTTTTCTGATTTAGCAGTAGGTGATAACAGGAAAGACAACTCTATCTTCTACAGTTTCTATTGACAAAGGATAAGCTGGAGGTCATTCCTCAAAGACACATTCATTTTTTGAAGTTTTGAAAAATCACTTCTAATTAAAGTACAGAAGATATTTTCAAACAAAATGTCTTGATCTTCTTAACTAAAAATTTCAGACATTTTAACAGTCAGTACATATTCTAAGGTGATTTAATTTCCAAACAGAGCGTAGTTATGAAGCATTTAAACCTCTTATATAATTCGATAAGCGAAAAAACTGACATTTACCAAATGAAACATAACAGCCAACCATAGCTATTCTGCTCCTACTGGAGTCACCTCTTGGGGAATAGGCCTTCACTTTGTTACTTGTAGGTTTTCCCCAGAGAAAGGAAAATGTTATGTATGTTATTCCACCCTACACCAGAGACCAATTAACACTGAGTCATCCTCATTTTAATACCTTCATGTGGGCAGGTATTAGGGGCTATGTCACTCAAATTCACAATTTCCTGGGACCCTTGTGAAAAGTACAAGTTCCTGGAGCCAGCCCTCAATATTGAGCCCAGAAATGTGCATTGAACGACACATCTGGATCTTCATGAGCAGGAAGGCTCCAGGGGAAACTAAAACCAAAATAAAACTATTGAACACAACACATCCTGTAATAAAGGCAATTTTATCTCAAGACTTGGAGAAAACAGCCTTATTATTCTCCGTTAAGATAAATGTAGATGCCTTAGAGCATAGTAATCAAGTTTAGCATATTTTTTATTTTTATTTATTTATTTATTTATTTTTTGACAGGCAGAGTGGACAGTGAGAGAGAGAGACAGAGAGAAAGGTCTTGCTTTGCCGTTGGTTCACTCTCCAATGGCCTCCGTGGCCAGCGCGCTGCGGCCGGCGCACGGCGCTGATCCGAAGGCAGGAGCCAGGTGCTTCTCCTGGTCTTCCATGGGGTGCAGGGCCCAAGCACTTGGGCCATCCTCCATTAGCATATATTTTAAAGAGAAAACAGAGTTGCATAGACCATACTGATTACGAATCTAGACACCAAGAGGACTTGTTTTACTTTCCTTAACTGTATGGGATTCCTAGTGAATGAGTTTTTTTCACAGACAGCTACTGATTTCACCTACTATGATGCTCACCTGTGAAATTTTACAGCCCCCAAAATAATAAAATAAAAACAAAACTCATGCAGCCAAGCTCACCCCACCGGAGAGCTCTCCCAAGAAAGAGAACAGGGAAGGGGTGAAGTCTCAGCAGAAGCTGCAGACACCGAGAACACGTCGCACGTCGGGAACTCTGCTCTGCTTTTAATATTTCTGATTTTATTTACTCCTTACAGTCAAGACTGTGTTCTCCCCACTCATTACTGCCAAATGGAACCCAATGTGAGCTGACTCGTCCATATTCACGTGGTTACCGAATGATTGATCCAAAATTCACACTCAGACCCTCTCTCTCAGGAGCTGTGGCAATGTGGAGAAGCTACAAAATATTACTATTATTACTACTAATAATAATAGCTAAAATGTATGGAGAAATTCATTTGTTTGATGGATATTTATTCAGTGCCTATATGTGCCAGGAACTCTGAGACCTTCAACATGTCATCCTCAACAATGCTGTGCGGTGGGCTCTCACATCAACCCCATCTTACAGATGCAGACGCTGAGACTAAGAGAATTCTAGAATCGTGTCTAAGGTCAGAAAGCTGGTAAGTGACCGAGCTCAGAACTCAAACCTCAAACTTCGTGTGTGTGTGTGTAACCACTTCTTCATACAAGTTGAGTACCTCTTATCTGAAATGTGTATGACCACAAGTATTTTGGACTTTCAAAAATTTTGGAATATTTGCATATACACAATGAGGTATCTTAAGCATGGGATCCAAGTCTAATCACGAAATCTAGTTAGGTTTCATATACACCTGGCACACATACCTTGAAGGTATTTTTGTGCATTATTTTTAGCGCCCTTACATTTTGATGACTTGCCACATGAGGTCAGATGGGGAGTCTTCTACTTGGGGCATCAAGCTGGCACTCAGAAAGTCCTGGATTTGGGACTTTTGGATTAAGATGTCCACCGTCTTGTTTCTCAGTAGATCTAACTTCCTTCAGTTAAGGATCTGACTAAATCGCTAACTCACGCATTAAAGTGGGACAGAACACAATGTTCCATGATACCTTACTGAGGACAGAATACTGAGACTGTGCTGCTCACTGAACTCTGACCACGTGGGGGCCCTTGACTATGGGGTCCCCTCTTTGCATTCTCCCCCCTCTTGCTGTCTTTCCTCAAGCACCTGCCCAGCTGCTTCCTCACAGGCCCCACCTCCTTCACTCTTGGCGAGAGGCCACAGAAGTGCCTCCAGTGCAGCCGTGATGGCTCCCACACTCACAGGCTGCAGCCCTTCACTCTTGGCGAGAGGCCACAGAAGCACCTCTAGTGCAGCCGTGATGGCTCCCACACTCACTGCTGCTTCAGGCTTCTCCAGAATCATTAGATCAGGAGGAGGAGGAGAAGGGGGAGGAAGAGTAGGAAGAGGAAGATGCCATCAACAACGGCCTGGCTTCAGATGGAAGCAGTGGATTCTTTGGTTTTGAATTAAACTATTGATTTTTTTGTAAATCAAATTCTAATATTTTACTTCCAAACTAAGCCCTGAGGTCGTGAAATTCATCCTTATCTGTCAAAAATCGGGTTATTTAAAGAAACACTATTTTAAAAGTGTCTCAAAAGTCCTCACAGAAACTACCAGTTATCTCGGCTCTTTCAGGAGTTGGTGTCAGTATAAATTCTGAAACAAACTTGGAATTCCTTTAAAATGCACGAGCTCAGGAACTGAAGGAGAATGCTTGCCAAAATATATCTGAAAATTGTTAAGCAAGATACAGGGAACATTCAAAAATTTTTTTGTTTTGTTTTGACTAACCATTGCCAATTTGGCTCTATTTGCAGTTTCACATACATTTCCTTATCTAATTTAATAAGCAATGAATTAGTGGAAAAATTGCACATATTATCAAATTAATAGCAGTCCCACAAACTGTACTTTCCTGCCAAAAAAGCATTGCTAAAAGAGGTCTTGCAGTGTATCCAACTGCATTTTCAGCCTTAATCCATTATAGGGTTTGTTTCTTACTGTTCTGTGAATGTATCAGAAGAGCACATAGGAGAGACACTTGCCTAGTGGACTACACCTGGGGTAAGATGTTTGCTCCTAGTTTGTTTTGTGGGCTGAGTTTTTAGATTCTCTAGTGAATGTTCATCAGGAAAGGCAAGGCCTCTGAAGGAGCAAGACGCTGCCTCCACCACGATCGTCCGAGATGCGAGCGCCAAGGTGAGGGAGGCTGCAGCAGCGTTTCCTTA
The DNA here is from genome assembly GCF_051225735.1 of Oryctolagus cuniculus. Taxonomy (NCBI): domain Eukaryota; kingdom Metazoa; phylum Chordata; class Mammalia; order Lagomorpha; family Leporidae; genus Oryctolagus; species Oryctolagus cuniculus. The sequence goes on along the minus strand of NC_142875.1, from coordinate 5,206,316 downwards.
GAGAAATCAGGTTGTTCAAGCGCTTACTCCAAATTGTTGGTTTCGTCTACACTGAGGAACATTTTATGATACTGTAAGTACTAGGTCAGAGCTGATGCCCAGGTGCCATTCTTTTAACAAATATTTATTTGGAAGATTAATCAGGCAACTGTCTAGGACAGAGTAGTGTTCAGATGCAGTAGTCTTTCTGGGGGAGAGAGAAAATTCCCAGGTGAAAAATATTACGTTAGAGAGTGGCCAGCAAGGCCATGTGATGGGAAGCCTTCGCAGGCTGGATTCCGAGATAGCAATGGGGTCCTCTGAGCTTGCTCCAAGGTCAAGGAGGGTCAAGATTGAGGGCAGAGTTCAGCTTATTACACACAGGCCAAAAGGATCTGGAAAAAGTTAGAAATTAGCACAGCACTATTGGACACTATTCTTTTCATTGCTTCATGGAGCTGCAATGGAAATACAAACAACACCCACACTGGGCACTGTGCACAAACTGCTGCATTGTGATTGTCCTATGAGTCCACTGTACCTGCTGACTTCCTCCTCCTCCTCTGTGCTGGGTTCACTCCAGAACCACCTCTTTTCCAGTGTTCCTGCCTCCAGCATTGAGGCGGTGGCAAGCATAAAATGAATACTGCCTGCATGTTTTAATGACTATTTTGAAAACAAAAGTCGGTATTTTCTCCATTTAACAGTAAGGTCTTTGGGCTCTCATATAATTTGTATGCTGAGTCTCGTTTTTCTCTTTCTAAAATGAGGTTACTTTATAAATTAAAGAGGAGTATTCAGACCTCAGAATAATAACAGGAAGGGCAAAAGCTTATCTTCCACTTAGCCAAGAAGGCGACCAGTAATTTCCTAAAGGCTGGATTCCAGAAAATGCAAGAAAGAAAGATGAGGTCGGTGTTGTGGGGTGGTGGGTTCATCTGCCTCCTGTGACACCATTATGAACCTCAGCTTGAGTCCTGGCTGCTGCACTTCTGATCCTGCTCCCTGCCAACAAGCCTGAGAATGCAGCAGATGATGGCCCAAGTACTTGGGCCCCTGCTCTAAGTGAGAGACCCAGATGGAGTTCCAGACTCCTGGCTTTAGTCTGGCCTAGGCCACGCCATTGCTGCCCTTTCAAATAAATAAATATTTAAAAAAAGAGATAGAAAGATTAAGGGATCTCATATCTCAGAACACCTAGAGAAAGATAATGATAGAAAAAATAGCAGACATTTGAAAGCAAGTAGGTCCATCCTGACAGATACAACTTAAAATGTGAGTTAATTTCATTTATGGCATAATTTTCTACTTCAGCAACTGAGCTTACTTTTATATTTTAATAATGACTTCTGAAGTTGTTTAACAGATGGCAAACATGGAGCAGACTTATTAATTATTGTGGAGAGGAATACAGCCCCGTGGATGTTGACTGTGCATACGTTATAAGTAAAATGAGAAACCAGACACATTATAGATGCTACCACAAATCCCCAGACCAAAGAATGTTTTCTGATCTTGTGAGGATTTCTTGAACAATTAAAGGGAGTGCATATTACAGCACAGGCATCTGTTATGCACCAGAATGTATCTCAAACTGTAGCCACAATACTTTCCATATTTATGCACTGAAGTTTGGACAGATTCAATAGATCAGGCTTGGTATAATGAGTTAAGAATTTTTTTTTATATACACAACATACACACATAAAGACAGAGAGATATATAGTTATGTAAACACATTCATTTATTTTACTTTATTTTTTGAAATAATTTTATGCCTCCAGAAGTTTGCAAAAATACTGTAGAGATTTCCCATATAAGGTTCACCTAGCTTTCTCTGAAAATAACAACTATGTAAGCAGTACTATCCTCAAAATCAGGTGATTAACATTGGTCTAACACTCCTAAGTACATATAAGAGTTTGTTTTAATTTCACTTGTTATCCCCCCAACGTTCATTTTCTGCTCTAGGATCTGACCCAGGATGACCCCAAACTGTACTTAGTTCATGTATCTAGTTCTCCTTCAACCTGAGACAGCTTTGACTCTTTGCTTACCTTCCATGATGAGTACTGGGCCATCATTCACAGACTGTCTTTCATTTCCTGATATTTTTTTTTCCTGCTTCAGACAGACAGTTGGTAAGATGCCCATGGGAGTGAGGTTATGTCCTTCTCAGGGCACCGTTCAGGTCCCTGATGTCTGCTTCTTACCACTGGCGAGGTCACCATTGGTTGTGGACTGAAGGTGTTGTGTGCTGGCTTTCTCACAGCAAAGTCATGCTTCTCTCTTCTTTTGTAGTTGTCAAATATTTAGGGAGAGACACTCTAATCCTATATTATGTCCTAGTTTGCCTAAAACTTTTACCAACTGATTTCAGAATCCACCAATGTATCTTCCTGAAGTAACTGTCACTGTGATGTTGACAAATTTTAATCTCATATTTTATTCATTTCTTCTTTTTTTTAAAGATTTATTTATTTCATTTGAAAGGCAGAGAAATGGGAGGGACGGAGCGAGAGGAAGCAAGAGGGAGCGAGAGGGAGCAAGAGGGAGTGAGAGGAAGCAAGAGGGAGCAAGAGGGAGCGAGAGGGAGCTGTTGGTTCACTCCCCAAATGACCACAATGGCTGGGACTAGGCCAGGCTGAAGGCTGAAGCCTGAAGCTTTTTCCAGGTCTTCCACATAGGTTACAGGGGTCCAAGCACTTGTGCCTTCTTTTGATGCCTTCCCAGGCACCTTAGCAGGGAACTGGATTAGAAGTGGAGCAGCCAGGCACAAACCGGTGCCCATGGGGGATGCTGGTATTACTGGCGGCAGTTGGACTTGCTGCACCTCAACCATGTCCCCTCATTCATTTCTCCTCATTGTACTAATGGAAACATTTCTGAAAGGAAGAGATGTAACTGCTTATTTATTTGTGTAATTATTTCTATCAGACGTTTGTTGTGGGGTTGCCTTGCTGTCTTTACACAAATAATCTGATACTGTCTTCATATCAGTCAAATTATTCTGCCTTTGAAATTTGGGGGTTTCTTCTAATTACTAGTTGTGTTCCTTGGAGAGACCCCTTCCCCTTTCTGGAACACTTCTTCACTTTCTGGAATTGCGGGAGGCTTCAGGCTTACCTTATATTTTCCCTGCCCAGCCCTGGAGTCACTCATCCTCTCCAAGGCACCCTGACTTCTGTTCTCGGTACTTAGAAGAGGACTACATTTAAGAATTGGAAATGTGGGAATTCTATTTTTAGAAGCAACTTTATTTACTAAAAAGTCTGTAAAACAGGCTTTTCTCAAAGTAGATACCAGACGTGCTCTGAGTTAATATTAAATAGTATTGGGTATGTTATTCACTTATACTTGAGGTCAAGAGATTTTACATCTGGATAATTGTGTAATGGAAGTCTCAGAATTTAAAAGATGTAGGTAGAACAGGAGGGTCAGACAAACAAATACAGATATTTTATCAAAGTCTTGCTTCACTGGGACTAAAGAGTTTTCAGGCAAAATTGTTTATTGATATACTACTGGTGCAGCATGTATGTGCCTCTGCCCTCCTGTGAGAGAGGAGCAAGGAGGCCAAAGGCAGACCGCGGCCACCTCTGTGAAAGACTCAGTCAAACAGAAGGACTCACAGCATCCCTGTAGGCTATGTCAAAGGCTTCAGTTCTGGGAGGGAAAGTCTGGCTCCAGCATGAGGGCCATGCTTGAATGCATCGCTGCTCGGTCCCCCGTGGAGGAAAGAAAGGCTATCATCTGTTTGGAGGTTCCCTAAAACTTGCAATACTTCACCCTGACAGTGCAGGGCGCTCCCAGGTGAATCCCAGGGCGTGGAGGAACTCCCAGGGAGCGGTTCCTTCAGGAGGAGCCCTGTCCACAGCAAGGAAACAGTTTGGTTTCTTAGTGCAGGTAAGATACTCGTCTTGGGCTAGCTTTTCTTTTTCAGAGACAGATGTAGTATCCCATTGTTACTACAGTCACCCTACCGTGTGATGGACCATCAGAACTTCTTACTCCTCTCTAATGACCACTGTCTTCTTATAACCCTGCCATCAACCTTTCTCCATCCTTGTTGACCACATGACCTTTCCAGCCTCTGCTAACCACCATGTTCAACTGCTAGAAATCAGCTTTCTCATGTTCCACACATGGGTGAGGTCACCATAAAAATAGCAAACGTAGGGGCCAGCATTGTGCCGAGGTGGGTAAGTCACCTCTTGGAATGGCAGCATCCTGCTCTGGCACCGATGCACGTCCTGGCTGCTCCACTCCCACTCCAGCTCCCTGCCAATGATCTGGGAAAAGCAGTGGAAAATGACCCAAGTGCTTGGGCCCCTGCACCCACCTGGGAGACCCAGAAGAAGCTCCTGGCTCCTGGCTTTGGCCTGGCCCAGCTCTGGCCATTGTGGCCATTTGGGGAGTGAACCAGTGAATGAAAGATCTCTTTCTGTCTCTCTCTCTCTCTCTCTCTGTAGCTCTTTCAAATAAATAAATAAATAAATATTTTAAAAAATTTGAGGAGATGGACTTATTTTCCCTGATATGAGCATTATACAGTGTGTACAAGTGTGGAGACATCACATGGTAGTCCTAAATAGGTACAATTTTTATGTATCAGTTAAAAACCAAACATAAAATGAAATTAAAAGATACTCCCTGAGAATTTCTGTGAAAGGGACATAGGTACCAATTAGGTACTTTCTTGCTCAGTACCTGGCAAGGTTTGCAGACACTGACGTTACAGTATTAAAGAATATGGCTCCAAATAATTAAAAATGCAATGTCCAAAGTTCTGTTCTGATTATTGTTCACACTGTCGGAGTTCTCCCACTTCCACCTCTGAGAGATACAGGTTTAAAATTGATCTAGAACATCTCTGATCTACATTGGAGACAAAATGTGAATACATTCCCTGCATTTGCAGCCTCACGTCCAAATTTTAATCAAATGTGCTTGTAGTTTCATTAAACACGGTGAGTTATCATTCAACACTGTTGCTTCAATTAAGCTCATTTGGATGGTTAGAAAGATTCATACTAATATTTGCATTATTTCTAAATGGCAAGAAATTAGCATACCTTACAATCTCCTTGCTTTATTACCATCTCGAAAGTATCCACACTGTAATCTAAAATTTCATTCTGTCTGTTTATCTTAATAATGGCCACCTCCTTACTAAGGGGTTTGGGGGATGGAACATCAAAGTGCTGCATCTAGATGACAATGACGAATAGTGCCCCTGAATTCATACACAAAGTGTAGTCTCATATTCACAACGGCTTACCTGCCACTGGCAGCTTTAAATGTGTTCGCTAAAATATGGTTTCAACAAGAGGAACAGATCAACTGTTCAAACATTCATTTATTTCAAGAAATCCCTCAAAGCTACAAGAATAACATCTACAGCAATCAACATTCAGGTCATGTCAGGTACATTAAAATCACATCTTACAACAAATCTTCCTACATATTCTCAAGTCTATCAGGTTAAACTATAAAATGAGATGCCAGAATTCAGAGTGTGAGATAAACCCTTAAAATCTTGCCATATTGTGTGTTTCCTATATTATATTCCTTCCTTGGCTGTGTTGTTTTAGATTTCTTTTCTTACCTACAGCTTCTCTCTGTGTAATTAATGCAGGTTGCTGAGGCTTCTCCCCAGCTTAGTCCCTAAACTTTCTTGGTGGTCACTTCCTTTCTTGCCCTTTCCAGGTATAGCCTTTTCAACACTCACCCACACAAATGGGAATTTATTTACTAATTCATAGGACAAAACAGTGCCTGTGAAGAATTAAAAAGCAATAGTTTTCAACATGGTAGCAAACACAAGACAGACATTAAAGTTATTGAAATATAATTGGTAACATAAAGTAGTACCTTCCAAAAAAAAAAAGGGGGGGGGGGCTGAAGAAGTGGTAATTAAAAACCAAAATAGGGTCCGGCACTGTGGCATAGTGGGTTAAGCCGTTTCCTGCAGGGCCAGCATCCCACTTGAGTACTGGCTGCTCCACTTCCCATCCAGCTCTCTGCTATGGCCTGGGAAAGCAGCAGAGGATGGCCCAAGTCCTTGGGCCCCTGCACCTGCGTGAGACCTGGAGGAAGCTCCTGGCTCCTGGCTTCATATTGGTGCAGCTTCAGCCATTTCAACCATCTGGGGAGTGAACTAGCAGATGGAAGACCTCTCCCCCCAATCCCCCCGGCTCTGCCTCTGCCTCTCTGTAACTCAGCCTTTCAAATGAATAAATAAATCTTTTAGAAAAACCAAAAGACAAAATAAACCTTTCTTCTCTAGGTTTACTTCTGATTTTACTTACTGTGTGAACCCTAATCTTCTTGTCTGAATAGTCCCTCATTCGAGAGTGAGAATTTTACCAAGAATTATATTTTGTGAATTTATAATTTCTTGTTTTTTTTTTTGTTTGTTTGTTTGTTTGTTTTGACAAGCAGAGTGGACAGTGAGAGAGAGAGACAGAGAGAAAGGTCTTACTTTTCCGTTGGTTCACCCTCCAATGGCCCCTGCGGCCGTGCACCGAACTGATCCAAAGGCAGGAGCCAGGTGCTTCTCCTGGTCTCCCATGGGGTGCAGGGCCCAAGCACTTGGGCCATCCTCCACTGCACTCCCTGGCCACAGCAGAGAGCTGGCCTGGAAGAGGGGCAACCGGGACAGAATCTGGCGCCCCGAATGGGACTAGAACTTGGTGTCCCGGCGCCGCAAGGTGGAGGATTAGCCTAGTGAGCTGCGGCACTGGCCCTGTAGTTCATTCTTGAATTAACATTCTTATGGTCTGCATTTACTTTTTTGTTACTTTTTTTCATTTTATTTGAATAGCAGAGAAAGAACAAGAGAGGGAGAGGGAGTGGGAGAGGGAGAGACCTTCCATTCCCTGGTTCACACCTCAAATGCCTGCAACACCCAGGTTTAGACCATGCTCAAGTCAGGCATCCAGAAATCAGACTGGGTTTCCCAGGTGGGTGGCAGAGACCCAAGTACTTGAGCCATCAACTGCTGTCCACCAGGGTGGGCAACAACAGGAAGATGGATTAGAATTGGAAGAGCGGGAAACTGAGCCAGACACTCTGACGCGGACGCAGGCATTCCAAGTGACAACTAAACTGCTGTACCACACATCTACCCCTTAGTGTTTGTATTTACTGGTTTTTCTTCCATATTTTTTTTCCACAGTAAAAACAAATTAGCAAATAATGACAACATCAAAGAGAGAAAAATAATGAGACTTCATGTGCCATCAGCTGTGACCAGCTGGCTCCTAAGTGGTCAACCCCACACAGTCAAGAAGACTTAGAAGCCCCGGGGGAGGGGGCAACCCACACTGGTGGAGTGTGGTCAAGGATCGGGAGAAGTTGAGGACAAAATATCAGAACAGCTCAAGGCACAGAGATGAGCCCATTATTTAAGGTAGCCTGTTGTTCCCTTTTCCTTTGTGCTTTGAAGTGATGAGCCCATTATTTAAGGTAGCCTTTTGTTCCCTTTTCCTTTGTGCCTTGAAGCGTTTGCTTATTTCTAAGCTATGGAGTAGGAGAGGATGAACGGGCAATAGCAGGCAAGCTGGAGGGTGCGTGGGAGCAGGCACAGCTCAGACGGTCCCTGTGGTTACAAACAGTGTCGCAAGGAGAGTAGGTCTGCTAGCCAAAAATAGACAAATGAAAATAAAATAAGCCCGACAGGGATGTTACTAACAATTTAAACTCCATTAAATGTATACATTTAAAGGACCGGTGTATGGTATTCCGGGTTAAGCCACTGTCTGCAGTGCTGGTATCCTATGTGGGTGCCAGTTCATGCCCTGACTGCTTTACTTCTGATTCAGCTCCCTGCTAATGCACCTGGGAAAGCAGCAGAAGATGGCCCAAGTGCTTGGGTCCCTGCACCCATGTGGGAAACCCAGAAGAGACTCCTGGCTCCTGGTTCCTGGTTCCTTGCTCTGGCCTGACGTAGCCCTGGCTGTTGCAGCCATTTGGAGAGTGAAACAGCAGATGGTAGATCTTTCTCCCTCAATCTCTCCCTCTTGTGGGGAGCAACTGAGACTAGACTAAGTTACTGGAATTAAGACTTATTCTATGCATCTGCTCTCCCACAACATGGCGCTGGGGAGGAGTAAACTTCTACGCAGCTGCCTCTCGCCAATTTGACTGATAAGCTGCAGGAGCTGATCCTGCTCCTGATTGGAGGAGAGCAGCGTGCTCGGCGTGTGGGCAGCAGAGTTGGGATTGGTGGAAGAGGACTATAAAGGAGGAGAGAGACGGCATGCACCAGGAACATCTGAGAGGAACACCTGAGGAACATCTGAGCAGCCCCCAAGAGAGCCGGCCGGCAGTATGCCACTCCTCCGCGGAAGCGGAGAAAGTGGCAGGGGGGGCCGCCCCTCCACGGAGGTGGAGGGGTCAGCAGCCAACCCAGGAAGGACCAGCAGCAAACCCGGGAAGGGCCGAGCAGACAAAAGAACAGTGCAGGGTCCAGTGTCGTTCCTTCGCGAATGGGGGAGCGACACCCTGTCTTTCTGTAATTCTGACTTTCAAATAAATGAATAAATCTTTTTAAAAAATTTAAAAAATTTGCCTGCCAGAAAAAAGTTGAAGACCATATAATAAACATTTGAGGGTTTTCAGGCCACAGAAGGTTTCTCTCTCTCTCTCTTTCTCTCTCTCTCTCTCTCTCTCTCACACACACACACACACACATACACACACACACAGGAGACATATGAAAATCACTCAGATTCAAAACAAGCTGTAAGCCATTTTGCCTTTCAGCCTGTATTTGCCAATTTCTGATCTAGATCCTCAAATGATGCTCCTCCTCCTCCTCCTCTTCCTCCCCTCCCTATTCCTCCTCTTCCTCTTCCCCTTCTTATTTACTGAGTGGAACTTAAATGGGGTGTTCCACATCCTTTCTAAGAATTGTGATTTTCTGTTGTGTTTATTTTTTTAAAAAGAGTTTTACTTACTTTATTTGAAAAGAAGAGTTACAAAGAGAGGAGAGACAGTCATCCACAGGTTCACTCCTTATCCTGGTCTTCCACATGGGTACAGGGGCCCAAGGACTTGGGCCATCTTGCATTACTTTCCCAGGCACGTTAGCAGGGAGCTGGATTGGAAGTGGAGCAGCCGGACTCCAACCAGTGCCCAAATGCGGGGCTGGCTTTGCAGGTGGTGGCTTAACCCGATACACCACAATGCCAGCCCTTTCTTTTCTGCTTTATTGCTGCTTCTTTTTATACTAGCTATCCTGGTGGGTATGAAGTGGTCCCTAACTATGATTTTATTTGCATTTCCCAAATTATTGAGAAGTTTGTTGTTTATTTTTTGGACAACTGCATAATTTCTTTGGACAAATGTGTTTGCAATTCTTTGCTATTTGTCTTTTTATGGTTAAATTGTAAGAGTTCTTCACAAATTCTAGGTAGTAAATCCTTATCATGACAATAGAAAAAAAATGACAAGATCAAATGGCCAAAAGCCCAGCGGAAAACCTCTCTGAGTCACATCACAAAAATGTTTTATGTATGTTTCCCTAGCTATATTATACTTCCACTAAAATTTCATGGGATAATAAATTTAAAAATTAACACATTTTTAGAAAAAATGTTTCTACTTTTTGCCTTGTCTTTGAGTTACTTGTTATTATGGCTACAGTTAAAATTATCTGAATTGTTCAAATCAGATTTTCCAAGTTCCTAAACTCCATGATTCTCTTGAATTCAATATCATTCCTCATCTTCATTATAACGAACTCTAAAGCACTGTCATTTCTTTTTCCAAGATTCTTATTTCTGCTGCACAACTGTATAACCCATTACCACACTAATCCCTTCTTGAGGGACAACAATCATGAGGGATTAGCTGTTCTCTTTTGTGAGTTTGTTTTTTTGCTCCTGAGTAGTTGAATTTGGGAAAAATGCAATGAAAAATATAGTAAATAACATCTTTAGTAAGAGACTGAGATTTTTTTCTAGGAGATATCCATGTGGTTGAACAGTCTAAATATTACAGTAATTGCAGTAATGATGTCAAATTATTTCTTTATTTTTATGGTTAGTCTACTTGAAAAAAATCAATTAACCAATTCTGAGTTCAATTTCTCATTGAAATGTATAAATAATTAGATGTAGGCATAAATTCTCCTGGCCATATTTTAGAACTATATTATTATCCCATATGAAGCAGGAGGAATAGGAATAGGTAACAATGGATTTTAAAATCCAAGGTGGTTACATTAACATATTTATTATTGAAGATGTACCCTGAGGAAACAACGACTTTCTGAAATTAGACAATTTATATTCATATCTGATCACCTTCTCATGCTCTCTCCATCACATCTGGGTCTGTGATAGTGAATTTGAGATCCTAATGAACACAGATAGATGAATTTGTGGAACAAAAATTAGGTTTAGACCAACAATTAAAAATATAGTTTTAAATGTGAGAGTCACCCTCAAGTAGAAGAGAGAAGGGGCTTTTTTTTTTTTTTTTTTTTTTTTTGACAGGCAGAGTGGACAGTGAGAGAGAGAGAGACAGAGAGAAAGGTCTTCCTTTTTGCCGTTGGTTCACCCTCCAATGGCCGCCGCGGCCGGCGCGCTGCGGCCGGCACACCGCGCTGATCCGATGGCAGGAGCCAGGAGCCAGGTGCTTTTCCTGGTCTCCCATGGGGTGCAGGGCCCAAGGAGAAGGGGCTTTTAAATAGAGGAGTTCTCTGACCCCATGCAGATAGCATGGGAAGTGCAGTGTCTTAACTTTGCCTTTATCTTATTTTATTTTTAAAAATATTTATTGTTTATTTTAAAAATAGAGTGAGAGAGAGAGAGAGAGAGAGAGAGATGCATCCAGGTCTCCCATATGGGTACAGGGCCCAATTACTTGGGCCACCTTCCTTGCTTTTCCAGGCACATTAACAGGGAGCTGGATCAGAAGTGGAGCAGCTGGGACTTGAACTAGGACTCACACAGGACATGGTGCTGTGGGTGACAGCCCAACTTGCTGTTCCATAATGCCACAATTTTCTTTGCATTTTAAAGAGCTTGGAGTGTTTAGAGCATTGGTTACATGTTATCTCGTTGACGGAGACAGCAATGTACCCCATTAACAAATAAAGTGTGAAATTGCATATTTTATAGTGAAGAAACAGCTGAAGAGGCTTAAATAAGTCATTATCCATGTTTAGCATGTGGGCCCAAGACTAGAATTCTTATTTCCTCATTCCTGGTCCACTGCTTGTTAAGAAGCTTGGATAATGATTGCACTTAAGAGCAGAGAAAATCTGATTAAAGGGAACAAAGTGAGAGAGTAGAGCCACGAGATGCTACAGCCCAGGGGACAGCGGCCAGGAGAGGACTCTGGTGGCGCAGTCAGTGTCAGGATAGAGGCGGGCTCTGTCAGCTCTGCAGCCCCACACAATCGTCATCTAGTATTTACCCTCCTGCTGCTCCGTCAACGCACCAAAGACCACTAGGTCATCATGAACACAGGCTCACTCCCGGAAAATAAATGCAAACGTCTTCAAAGGTCTTGGTGGAGTCCCTTTCTGAATACAAAATGATGGAAATCAAATGCATAGGGATAATGAGCTATTAAAATGCCTGTAACCATTAGCTTTGAAAATAACAGTTGTATGAACAAAATCAACATTTCCATTCAGACTTCTCCCCACCCCTCAAGTCAAGTCAGAGCCTCGCGCTCCCTAGCTGGCGTCAGTCAGCACATCCCACCACCCCTTACTCCTGAGGAAGAACTGTGATACTGTCTCTGCAACATGTCCAGTACTTTGCTTCAGCAATCCAACAGTGGCATAAGATAATTGTTTTCTTTTTGCTATCTTTAGGCCAAAAATATGAAAGAAAACAATACAATAAATCATAAAATATTCTATCACTTCCTGTTAAGAAAGAACTTCAGAATATCAATGGTTTTTGCTGTCAAATGAGGTTAAAGAATGCTGGCAGTCCCATTAATGGGATTTTAGGACAAATGGAATCATTATATTCACATCCATCTTTCATTTTTCAAAGAGCTAACTTTTTACTCATATTAAGCTCAAAATCTCCAAGTCTTTCAGACTTATCTCATGCTTCAGGTGTGATCCCAAGAGAATCTCTGTGTGCATGACATTACAACTTCATGAGGTTGACTCCTTCATAGGAGGCTGGGTGGTTTATGACATCATGGAACTTCCAGACTAACCCAGGTCTTTTCACTGCATGCTACCCAGCAATCAAATGGGATGAAGCACTGATCCATGCAGCAACATGCATGGATCCCCCAAGACCAGTGGTGGAAGCAGAGGTTGAGGACTGGCTGCAGGTAATGGGGAATAAATACTGGAAGTGGAAATGTGCTGTAGTGGGAAGAGGAGTATTTTAGAGTGGCAGTCCATTGGTCAATATTGTACTGATAAGATGTATACATTTTGCTGTATGCAATTAGTACCTTAAACACTACAACAAACATTATGAAACTGAATAGGAATAAATAAGGGGAACAGGTAGAGATATAGGCAAAATAAGAAAGTACAATGTTGGTGACTACTGAAGGTGGGATAAATTTGTAGGAGAATGTAGCAATTCTATTCATACGCCATTGTATATGTTTGAAATTTTCTAAAATTATACACCAAACTATTTCTCCATTAATTTTTTTTAGTGATTTTTTTTTTGACAGGCAGAGTGGACAGTGAGAGAGAGAGAGACAGAAACGTCTTCCTTTGCCATTGGTTCACCTTCCAATGGCCGCCGCGACCAGCGTGCTGCGGCTGGCGCACCGCGCTGATCCAAGGCGGAGCCAGGTGCTTCTCCTGGTCTCCCATGGGGTGCAGGGCCCAAACACTTGGGCCATCCTCCACTGCACTCCCTGGCCACAGCAGAGAGCTGGCCTGGAAGAGGGGCAACCGGGACAGAATCCGGCGCCCCAACCGGGACTAGAACCCGGTGTGTTGGCGCCGTTAGGTGGAGGATTAGCCTAGTGAGCTGTGGCACTGGCCCTCCATTAAGTTTTCATTATATCCAAAATAATTCCTTTCCCCCCCACACCATGACTAACTCCTTCGAAAGCAAAGAAAAACTACCAGGTAGACAAAAACAACGAGAAGAACAAACACAGTGTGATAGACTTCTGGACTATACAGCAGTACGCAAAGCTCACTCTCTTGTTCCACAGTCATTTTTATGTGTGAATTCTGACAGTGATTTTTAATCATTTTCTGTCAGTAATAATGTGGTATCAGTGAAGAAATCTGGCGTTTCAACGGTCTGTAAACTCTCTGGGATCAATGGATGATCCTTTGTGTTTCTGGAGGCTACAGGAAGAGAGGTTCTGATGTGTTTTGCCAGTAAAAGCAATGACAACCATAACCATAAAAACGAAAATGAATGAAGCTTTACTTCCCATCAAGAATGGGTTGACAATCCATTTTATTTGATATTTTTGCCATGAGCATTAAGAGCAGCTTCTACCTATGTTAACAATACTATGCTTTGGTCATGTTATAGCTCACGACGAAGCTCTGACTCGACATTTTCCCCTTAACACAATGAGACAAATCATATTTACGTTTATTTACTTCTAAAGCCTACATGCGCAGTCCTCTCATGAAGGCTGTGCCACATCCGGGGCTCTCAGTCACTCAGACTGTCACGTGGCCATGCGTGAATGAGGTGCAGTACCTTAGGCGTGTTGCTCACAGCCTTTATTGCCATGAGAATCATCTGGGGAACTTACACATCCCAGAAATTCCCGGTGTGCACCCTACTGAATGAGACCTAAGCACATGGACCTCTGGGGCGGGGCAAGGTGGCAACTGCCTTCAAAACTCCCCTGATGGTCTCGCAGCAGAGGACCAGTGGCTTGGAGCTCCTGTGGTGCTTGGACAAGAGTGCTTCACTTGCTGTCCTGTTTGCTGTGACCACAACATTATCATGTACATGAGGAAGGTACAAACTGCTTGAGAGGATGGGCAGAGGAAGAAGAAAGCTTTAGTTTAATTGATTCTACCCAGCCACTATCATTCCCTGAACTGGGTAGGAAAATTAACTTAAAGGGAGGATCCTATGATTTACCTGATCGATTATTTAGATATTTCGTGGATTTTTTTAAATAACAGTTACTGGTGCTATAATGGTAGACACTGAATTTGAAGACAGAAAATTAAGCATGACAGTGGAATCAGTTCTTGAGCATTCTGTGTGGCATTAAAAAAATTAAGATTCACTCTTGAACAATTGAGGAAATTAGGTTGTTTAAAAAAAAACACAGTTTTATAACTATCAAAGATGACTCATGATTCATTTGAAAATGAGACCTGGATTGAGTTCCTGACTCCTAACCTTGGCCTCATCCAGTCCTGGGCCATTGCAGCCATTTGGGGAGTAAACCAGCACATGGGAGGTCTCGGTTTTTCTGTATCTCTATTTGACTTTCAAATAAGTAAATTTAAAAATTAAAAAAAATAAAAAAGAGAAATCTGTATACTCCATATGCAAGTATTTAAAGTAGCTATAAACTTCTTGTGGTGTAGCAGGTTGAGCCACAGCCTGCAGTGCCGGCATCCCATATGGGCGCTGGATCAAGTCCCAGATGCTCCACTTCCCATCCAGTTCTCTCTGTGGCCTGGGAAAGCAATACAAGATGGCCCAAGTCCTTGGGCCTTTACACCTATGTGGGAGACCCAGAGGAAGCTCCTGGCTCTTCACTTTGGATCAGCATAGCTCCAGCCATTATGGCCACTTGGGGAGTGAACCAGTAGATGGAAGACTTCTCTCTCTCTGCCTCTCCCTCTCTGTAACTCTTTCAAATAAATAAATAAAATATTTTTTAAAAAAATTCTTGTGATTGATAATCATGTATACTTAATACTTGGAAGTGGTTTGATTAGGCTATCACCTACGAAGCAATTTGTGATACCATTAGTGATACTGTCTTCTAAAAATACATTAGTATTAAGAAATGTGTCACATACACTTAGTATAATACCAGTGTGTAAGGAGAATGGCTGGGTGGGTGAGAAATATAAAAGTAGTATTTGAGCTACTAGTACCATTGCATCTCTACACTATTTCATAGCCAGGAAATCTCACTAGATTTCTGTATCATTTTCCTGTGTTTTGTACCCAGGTCCATCTACACATTACTGGTTTAATTTCTATAGAAATCATAGCCAAAATTGTAAAAACAAAACAGAAATATTTATAAAGACATGAAAATTGCTAATAATTCCCTATGAATTATAAATACAGACTCTTGAAGTTTCCAAAAGCTAATGAGTGAAGGAAATGAAATGGTAATTTGGAGAAAAGGAAATACAAGTGCTCAATCAACCACTGGTTGGGGATATGTTCAACCTCAACTGTAA
This sequence comes from Oryctolagus cuniculus, assembly GCF_051225735.1. Taxonomy (NCBI): domain Eukaryota; kingdom Metazoa; phylum Chordata; class Mammalia; order Lagomorpha; family Leporidae; genus Oryctolagus; species Oryctolagus cuniculus. The sequence goes on along the minus strand of NC_142875.1, from coordinate 5,190,979 downwards.
TTAAATCAAAATAATCAGAATCTTTTTATCTATAAAAGACACCAATGAATAAATGGATCCTAACAGGTCCTGGTGACCTTAGCAGTCCCAGACATGGATGTGCATACAACTTGCCATCCTCTTTTGGAAAGCAATCTGCAACATATATTGGGAAAACTGTAATGGCAATACCCTATGATCTATCAGTTCCATTTTTGAAAGTTTCTCCTAAAAGATCAATCCTAAATATGAATAAGTAGGTATTAACCAACAGACTTTTTGTAGAATTACAAATTTTAACAAAAAATATAAAAGTGGTTTGCTGTGGAGCAGAGGTAACTTGCAAACTCTGTGTGTCAAGGCCACAGCCACATGTGGACACCACATTTTCCTTTGGCCTCAGACCATGGTCTCTCCAGATTTGACCCCTGTGTTGTCTATAATTCTGCTGACCCCCGAATTTTTTAAGTGCTGGATTTATTTGATTTCTAATTCAATTTAAGGCATTTTCACTAAGACAATATATATTTTGTCTGCCTTTGTGTTTATCTTTTACATTAGCACCATGGGGGTAGACATATGCTTCGTCTATTTATTTACCCCCTTTTAACTAACCAGGGAGCTGGTCAATAGCACCTCATCTCATTCATTTTCACACGTATCTGAAATGTTGTGGGTGGATGGATGAACTAACTCTATAACAAAGAGTAAAAGGAATGCTTGTCTTGGGTTGGAAAAACAGATTTAAATGATGTGGTTACCAGATGATATCACTCAACCCTTCTCATTTTCATCACACAGTTACCAGCCTATAGAGTTCTTGACCATTGGCATGATGACCAGAATTATTCCAGCTTCTAGATGAAAAAGGGCGTGATCGCTGTCATCCTACTTCCTCAACGTTCTGAGGGAAATCCTGAACATAGGACAATGTCACGGGAAATGGCAGGCAGAGTTTACTCTCAGTCTCAGGATAGCATGGCTTGACATTGGGTAAGCCAGAGCCACCCTCATCAGGGGTCGACACAAGAACAGGTGCAAGAAGGCCCATCTGAAGAACTGCCTCAGGTATGAAGCCATGATGTTGAAACTTGACGGAGGTCGTAGCTCCCCAGATAGAATCAGCCCTTTTTGTGAGCTCATTCCCAAACCTGAGTCTCAGGTAGCATTTTGCTCACCAAAGCAGGGACTACAATATAGCTGGGACACAGAGCAACTCCTCTTCACAAAGGCGTTGCTGACTTAATTGACTTAGCTATGATGTGACTCAAATCTCAGCTTCATGAGGGCTTTTATTTGCAATTATGTTCTTCGTTTGAGTTTTAAAGGAGTGGGAATTCCACACAAGCAGTTAATTTCTTCATTATGAAAGTGGAGCGCCTTGACAGGTTATCTCAGGCATCCCAAAAGTCAGTTCTTTTGGTGCTTTTTGATTCATGGGCTAACGGCAAAGTGGAATGAAACTGCAGAGCTGGGTTTTGTATTGGCTTTTTAACTTTTGCATTTAATGCCTTGATATTTCAGGTATCCATATGTGATTTCTCCTAAAACATTGGGAAAAACTAGCAATTTTTTTTTCTTTTCATCAGTGATCTGTAGAGCAAAGTATCCCTGATTTTCACTGCATCAGTTGTAAACTAGAAGGATGGCTCCCTTGACATGAAAAGGGAGCAGACATAACAATAACTGTTTCTTTATGTAGATAGGTCACCCACCTTATTATAAGCACAATGAAATTACCTGCCATTCTGCAAGACCACACATAGCTAAAACAAATGTAAAAAAAAAAAAAAAAACTACTGAGAAAGTAGAAAATATGGTTATGGAAAAAAAGCAAGGTATCAATCTGATAAGAGAACTGAGAGCTGACCAAATATCCTGAATGATATCATACATTTTGTTTTGTAAGAAATGAGATTGCTCTTGAACTGTCCCAGCCTCTACCATCAGTAAGTCTTATTTCTTCTTGCTTGAAGGAATTTCACCTTGTGTCTACGTGAAGAAAGGGCCCATGATGGATGCCTAGAATAGAAAGATAACTCTTTTTCCCTGAGTGTGCTCCTTTTCGGGATACGCAATTTTCTCATTCAGGTTAAGACCACAGTGAAAACTGCTTGTTAACTTCAGAAGAACTGTGTGAGACTTAGAAGGGTATTTTGCTTCCGTGATTTGGAAGCTGTCAAACGTTAGAACATACTTTTTCAGAATTTATGAAGTTCCCAATTAATGAAATGTCCATTTCCTTGGTAATCATAGGTTTACTGGCTTAGAATTAAAGATTGTAGCTTATCAGACAAAAGACAGTTTAAGGTGAAACTGTATTCATTAGCTTATTAAAGTATACAGTGATCTCTGAGCATAATCACTGTATCTCACCTCTCTACAAAGTGATCAATAAAGTCTAAAAAAGGGGCTGGCGTTGTGGCACAGTGGGTTAACGCCCTGGCCTGAAACACCAGCATCCCTTATGGGCGCCAATTCAAGTCCCGGCTGCTCTGCCTCTGACCCAGCTCTCTGCTATGGCCTGGAAAAGCAGAAGATGGCCCAGATCCTTGGGCCCTTGCACCCATGTGGGAGAACCAGAAGAAGCTCCTGGCTCCTGGCTTCAGATTGGCATAGTTCTGGCTGTTGTGGCCAATTGGGGAGTGAACCAGCAGATGAAAGACCTCTCTCTCTCTCTGACTCTCCTCTCTCTGTGTAACTATGATTTTCAAATAAATAAATATATCTTTTATTTAAAAAAATAAAGTCTAAAAAAGTACTGAACAGCAGACTTCTCTCAAGACAGCAAAATTCAGACATTTCTAAAACTGCTTTCTGTACTTAGAAATCAGAAATAATGAGATTATAAAAATTGTATGGATGCATCACTTGGTATATAGTCATCACAAACATTGTTCACTGAATCATACCATGTAAATGACAATACACCCTTTTCTCCCATGTTATAGTTACTGTCATAGTTCCCTCACTTTGTGATACTGCTGTCTTCAAGAAATGATAGTATATATGTGTATGTAGATGATGTCTACATTGAAGCCAATGTGGCAAAATGTTAAAAAATTGTTGAATTTTAAAACTAAATAAAATAAACCTATAATTTAAAAAAAATTAGAAAGAAACTCAGACACCTAAAATCCAGAACCCCAATGCATGAAGCAATGAAAGCAAACGAGATACCGATGACTCCAGTGGGATAAGAAAGTTCTCGCCAAAGCACCTGAGAACTTGCACAAGAACTGAGAAAGAACCCAAAATTCACACCTACCAAAGAGAGATTATCTAGTGCCTCATTCCTATTTTTTTAAAATTTATTTGACAGGGAGAGTTAGACAGTGAGAGAGACAGAGAGAAAAGTTGTCTTTTCCATTGGTTCACTCCCCAAATGGCCACCATGGCCGGAGCTACTCCAATCCGAAGCTAGGAGCCAGGTGCTTCTTCCCAGTCTCTCATGTGAGTAAAGGGGCTCAAACACTTGGGCCATCCTCCACTGCCCTCCCGGGCCACAGATGGGAGCTGGACTGGAAGAGGAGCAACTAGGACAGAACTGGCGCCCATATGGGATGCCGGCGCTGCAGGTGGAAGATTAACCAAGTGAGCCATGGCGCTGACCCTCATTCTTATTTTTTATTTTAAGATTAATCAAATGATATTTGAGGAAATCTCCCTCTTTAGAGAGTAAAACCAAAGCAAACAAAGGGAAGCCTTTGTGAAACTGTCATGTTACAGGAAGCGGAACAAATTGCCACCCCCTCAAAGTGGTATTCTCAAGAAATAGGAAAAAATCACATTCATGACATAAGAACTAAGAATCATGAACAGACACTGGAAGAAAGATCTCCTCAACATGTAAAATACAGCTGAAATTAAAAAAAAAAAAACAGTAAAATGTTTGAAAGACAAAGTGGGAGTATCTCCCAAGTTATCAAAGAAGAACCAAGAAATGAAGCAAAGGAACAGACAACAGCAGAACCAAGAGCAGCGGACAACCACTAATCAAACTTCCCAAAGTGGAGCATAGAGATAAAAAGGGACAGGAAATTAAACACACACACACACACAAATATATTTTCCAAGCCTGAAAGCCATGAGTATCCGGATGGAAAAGACCCTAATCATGACCACAGCTTAAACAAACTCCAAGACCAAATGGAAAGACAGTTCCACAGCAAGTCCTGGAGGACTTGCAGCCAAGCAGCGTGACCCTCTTGCACGTAACTCTGCTTATCTACTCAGCTTCTTGGAGCCCCAGCAAAGGCCACCGCCATTCATGTTCCAGGACCTGGGACAGCTACTCTGAGATGGCTGTTGGCCTCCATCCTTTTGTTTCCTCACTGTGGCGGGGTCATACACTAAGACCGCCATGAGACACTGTGGGATGCACCTGTAGTCAGTGCTTTTTGGTTTTATTTTCCACCACTCCCTAAATCCTGGCTACACCCTCATCTTGCTTCAACAGAAAGAACTAGATAATGCACTGGACAAATTTCTCCTCTCCTAGTCCCACCCCTTCATACATCATGTTCCCTTTGAGTGGCAAAGGGTCATCACTCTCCACCGCATGGAGTCCTGTCCCAGAGCTCTCAGCTCCTGTCCTGGACTTGTGTAATTATACACTTGGCCTCTCCACTCAGCCCTCTGGGTTACTTACTGTCTTTCACTTGCTTGTGTTCCCCACAGGACTATCCACCCCCAAAAGGGGCCCCCTTTATTTACTTTTAACATCTGCAGTGCTTCTCACAATGCAAACACCTAGTAGGGCCTCAAAAATATTAGTTGAATTAGGAAAAGAACCAATGAATAAAATCACATGCATTTCAAATACCAGAGTAAAAGCAATGCAGGAGTCAGCTGGTGCATAAGGTAACTACTGTGAAAGTACTGCTTCCCTGTGCTTCCATTTTCTCAAGGTCATGGCAGCCCAGACACTCTCTACATGGGCATATCCATGAGAATTCCCTGCCCTTCCCTTCAATTCAGCTGGAATAAAATTAAAACATGAGCTTTTCCCTCAAGTCGGCTCCTTCATCACTGCTTGCTGTTTTATCAAAATTAAAAATGGGAAGCAATTAAGGAATGCTGTTCTTTTTCTTTTTTTTTTTAAGATTTGTTTATTTATTTGAAAGTCAGAGTTAGAGAGAGGAGAGACACAGAGAGAGATCTTCCAGCCACTGGTTCACTACCCAAATGGCCCCAATGGCAAAGGCGGGGTCAGGCTGAAGCCAGGAGCTAGGAATCTCTTCTGGGTCTCCCATGTGAGTGCAGGGGCCCAAGGGCTTGGGCCATCCTCTGCTGCTTTCCAAGGCACGTTAGCAGGGAGCTGTATTGGAAGGAGACAAACTGGGACTCGAACCAGTGCCCGTGTGGAATCCTGATACTGCAGATGGTGGCTTAACATGCTGTACCACAGTGCCATGCCCAAGCTTGGAGTACTGCTGGTTTTCATGGGAGGCATATTCTGTAACAAACTATCTGGTTTTCTTCAAAGCATCCCTCAGATTGACACAGCTTCAGGACCATCCTCTAAGACAGGCTCTTTGCAGTCTCCCTATCTTCAGTTGCTTCTCCTTGTACCCAGGTACTCGGTGCTACCAACCTCATTGTGTTCAAATTTTTTTTCTGAGCATTTTTTTATGATGATGGTTTCCCATTGCATGTGCAACTCCCTCTGTCTGATTTGAAAAGCTTCCCAGAACCTCACCCTCACTGCCTTCTCTTGGTTACTCATTTTGCCATCAAGTATAAAATCAAGAAGTATAGGCAATTTGATACTGGGACTGATCAAGTACAATTGCCAGTACATTGTTCTGGGTTTTGCTTCATTTTTTTCAGATTTACTTTTAAATAAGAATCTCCTATCTTAAAAATTAAAATTCAATCCTTTATGTCTTTTTTTAAAATTTATTTGACAGGTAGAATTATAGACAGTGAGAGAGACAGAGAGAAAGGTCTTCCTTCTGTTGGTTCACTCCCCAAATGGCCACTACGGCCGGCGCCACGCTGATCCGAAGCCAGGAGCCAGGTGCTTCTTCCTGGTCTCCCACATGGGTACAGGAACCCAAGCACTTGGGCCATCCTCCACTTCCTTCTCAGGCCAGAGAGCTGGACTGGAAGAGGAGCAACTGGACTAGAACCCGGCGCCCATATGGGATGCTGGCGCCGCAGGCAGAGAATCAACCAAGTGAGCCACGGCGCCAGCCCCAATCCTTTATGTCTTAACCCATGTGTGGATCAGGTTAAAGGCAGGAGCTAAGAATCACATTCAGGTCTCCCACATGAGTGGTGGGGGCTCTTGGACCATCATCTACAGAGCAAGGAGCTGGATCAGAAGTGGAGCAGCCCTCTGATATGCGATGCAGTGTCTCAAGCACTGGCTTAACCCACAGCACCACAATGCCACTGCTAAAATCTTGGGATTTAATCCAGCAGGTGGCTTATTTCTTTTGAAGATTTGTTTTTATTTGAAAGCAGCGTGACAGAGAGAGAGGGGAGACAGAGAGACAGAGCTCTTCCATCTGCTGATTCACCCCTCAAATGGCCACAAAGGGCTCAGCCAGACCAAAGATAAGAAGCCAGGAGCTTCATTCAGGTCTCCCACATGGGTGGCAGGAGCCCAAGCACCCGGGCCATCTTCTGCTTTCCAAGACCTATTAGCAGGGAGCTGGATTGGAAGAGGAACAGTTGGAACTTGAACTGGCACCCATGTGGGATGGCAGTGTTGGAGGCAGCAGCTTAACCCACTACACCACAGATTTGTTTTTAAAAATTCATTTCCTGATTATTTGCAACCTCCTTCCTCATTTTATATCCTCTGTTGCCAAAGCATAGCACCTAAATCTGTAATTCTTGACTGTAAGTCATGATAAGAATAAGTATAAAACTTGGAAACAGTCACAAAGATAGACACTTTCCTTTTAATTTTTAGAAATGTAAATCAAAATTCCTTTGTAGGAATGAAGAAAAAAAAAAGAAGTAAAAGATTATTTGGAGGTAAGTTGTGATTGTTTAGAGATGCTAATAATCAAGGTTTTCTTTATTATAAATTTTAAAATAATCTTATTTATTTGAAAAGGAGGGAGAGGGGAGAGAGGGAGAGACAGAGATAACCCATTTGCTTGTTCACTCTCCAGATGTTTCTAATAGCTCATCCCAGGTCAACCACAAGAGTGGTAGGGACCCAAATACTTGAGCCACCACCTGTTGTCTCTCAGGATTCATATTAAAGAAAGCTGGAAGTGAGCTGCAACTTGAACCAGGCAGTCCAAAATGACAGGTGCACAACCCAAGTGGCTTGCTAACCATTGTGCCAAACTCATGCCCCAATACAACTATTCATGGTGACAAGAATACTCGTCTTACTATGTATTTTAATGCATGTCTAATAAAATGTCATTAACAGTTACCTGCACTGGGGTCGAATCACCAGGTTTCACAAAATTATTTTGAGGCTGAGACTATTCTATGATGTTTATGATAACAATTATATGTATGTGTAGCTTAAATTAGAAACAATTTTAAATTACAATTCTTGATCATCTTTAGATTCAAGTTTTAAAAGTCTGTCTCCTAGGGTGAGTATTTGGTGCAGTGGTTAAATTGCCACTTGGGGCAGTGAATCCCATGTGCACCTGCATGGAAAACCTGGATTGTGTGTCTGGATCCTGGCTTCAGCCTGGCCCAGTGTTGGCTGTTGGTGGGCATTTGGGGAGTTAACTAGTGGATAGCAGATCTCTCTGTTTCTCTGTCTCTCTCCCATCCAACTTTCCTCTATCCCTCCTTTCCTCCCTCCATCACCTCTCTGCCTTCCTGCAACTAAATAACCAGCTAAATAAATAAAAATTCAAAACAATTTATCTACTAAACTCTGATTAGAAACACAAGTCTAAGTTTGGGATTGGTAAGACTATCATGTGAGAACAGATCGCATTTCAATTTGATTTAAATCTTTAAATCCATCTCTACTACAAGTATTTATTAGACTGTTATACAATATACTAGAATATTTATAACATGTAAAAATAACAGTGAGAAACAAGAAATAATTATGCTAAACTGCATTACCCATACCATAAAGACAGAATAACTAGGATAACTTGAGGACAAAGGAAAGTGATAAAAATCAAGAGAAAATAAAACATTAAATTATGAAACTTAGATTTTTCTAAAATAAAGAAGTCATAGAAATTCTTCCAACTTACAACAGGAAGGAAGTACGGATTAACAAACAAATTGAGTAGGGTATCAAAAAACTAAACCAGGGGGAAAAAAACTCTTTAAAAATCAGGCAAAATACTCTCGTGTCAGTCAATAGAACTGACGCCAGGAACAGCCACTGAGGGCTCAGCGCCTTTCTGTTGCTCCTTTCAATGACAGGCAGCACACCAGACACTGAGAGAAGACTGCACAGGAACCAGCTAGAAGAGGGTGGGGAGAGCAAACGGCCTTTTGTTCCTTTACATTTTATTTTCTTAGAAAAAATTTGCATGCTATTGAATTCTTTAAAACCACAGCTTCTGACAAGATATGTGATCTGTAAGCATCATTCAAAATACAATCAACAAATCTTTAACATTTTTGTTATCAACTGCAGAGTTCTTGCTTTAAAGAATTGTATTTTTTGGCCCAGAATTTGTCTCTGCTTTAACAGCCTCTTTAAGTTGTTAAGATGTCTGAATGCACACAAATTGAAAACCATCTGCAATTTGCTCTATACTGGACCACGGCATTGGTATCACTTTTCTCAAACCTTAAAAATATCTAAAGAGAAAGGCAACATTCTGATTTATGCAGGTTAAATTTAAAAGTCTACTTACTTTTAGAAAAGGGGGCAGTCTAACTCCAGTGTATGGTGGTGGGACTGAAAATTGGTACTACTCTGAGTTGTGCAACTTGAACATTTATCAAAATTTCATTGTTCATATTGTAATAGTTCTCTGTGTAATAATTTGCCCAAATGATATTTTTACACATGCAAGCAAGGACTATGCACAAGGAAATTCATTGTTTACAGATCTAAAACACAGAAGCAAACTAGACAGTTAGTAATGGAGATGACTTCAGAAAACCCATAAATCAACAATTAATGAGCATTCTATATGCATGTACTATGAACAGAACAATGCCTGCTTTGTGCTAGTAAGTTTCAAAAGCATGGTGATGCATTGCTTCCATCTCTATACAGGTCTTAAAGTAAATAAATGCTGGTTTCCGAGGCACTTACTTACACACACGTTCCTACCTAGGCTTTTATTTGTCCAGAAGACTGATGGAATAGCACATTTCAGAGTTCAGTTTGCTCAGCTGTCACAGTCCTAACATCTCAACAAGGTTCCTGAAGAGGGAGACAGGGTGCTGTTCAGTATTGTTTGACTGAAAGACATGAGGAAGAAAGTCCCAAGGGACAAAGCTGGACCAACTGAATGACTGCCAGTCATGGGCAGCCTCATTAAAAACAGCAGGGGGTCCCAGTAATAAAACAATGAGTCATGGGGGAGGACTGAACTGAGGGAGCTTGCACAGAAGAACACCATGACTGGGTTACATCTCAGAAGGTCACTCTACCAGGAGCATAAAGGATAGATTCGGGGCAAGAACAAGGGTAGGACGATTAACACCATGACAACTGTACTATTTCGTGGAGAGATGAAAAATGCCCATATTCAAGCATTGGCAACCAGAAACTCTACTGAACAGACACAGGGAATGGGAACAAAGAAATGTAAGGAGAGCAGGATTCAAAACTGATGATTAAATAGATGCAAGGAGAAAGTGCTCATATGTTCTGCCTTTTTCTTAGAGCTGTATAAATATAGAATAATATAAATACAAAATATTAAATAGTAATGACTAATTCATTAAATTCTCATAACAGGGGGGTTCTAACATTTCATCTTCGTGACACAGGTGAGTAAGAGCAGCATTGTTAGGTTTAAATTGCCTGTCCAAGGTTACACAGTCAGTGAACGGTGAGCCCAGAATTGTAAACTGTGGCAGGTGCAATTGTAAACCATGTTTCGTGTGCAATTCACACAAATTCTACCCTCCATCAGGGGGCCCTGAGGACTGCAGGATGGTAGGATGGTGCTGGTTTATAACTGAAGTGCCTGGATGGAAAGGATCACTATTACTCTAATAGAGAAGAACAAGAGGTCAAAGAATTTAAATCTGAAGCACTTGTGACACCCAAGTTGAGACATGTGGCAAGGGCTTAGAGAATTGAGCACCAGATGCAAATTTTAAGCCTCTTGGTACATCAGGGTATATGAAGAATGGGCATAGAAGTGATTTTTGAGGAGAGGGGATTCCCAGGTTTTTGGCCTGCTACTGTCATGTAAAATTTCTCTAGGAAAAGTCTTTCAATGAGTACAAATAAACTAAACAGACCTTGGCTGTCAGAAGGAAAATATGGCCATTGTAGCCCTCAAAGAAAGCTGAAAGCTACAGTTAAGGCAATGACAAAACAAAACAAAACCCATCATTAACTTTTTCTTTGAAATTGTTTGCCTGGTTTCTCTGACTCACCAAAGATAAACAAATGAAAGCAATGAAATAAAATCATCTTCTTGGACAGACACTTGGCCTAAAGGTGAAGTGACCATTTAGAATGTCCAGATCCCAAATCGGAATGCCTGAGTTCAATTCCCGGCTCTGGCTCCAGATTCTAATGCAGAGCATGGGAGGCAGCAAAGACGGCTCAAATAATTGTTTTTTGCCACCCATGTGAGGGACCTGGATTGAGTCCAGTGCAGCTGAGGTGTTGCAAGCAATTGGCGAGTGAATCAGCAAATGGGAATCCCTCACTCTCCCCTCTCCCCTCTCCCCTCTCGCCTCTCTCTCTCTCTCCCCTCCACCCCTCCACCCCTGTTGTCGCTGTGACCCTGAAGTAGATAAATAAACATTTTAATCTCCTTTTCCTTACCTACCTCACTGCTAATTAGGGAGTCTCAAAGCTTCAAGTGGACTTCTTAGAAATCTTTAAGGTATTTTCCTACCCTCTTATATCAACTTCTTAGTTACAGAGAATGAGGTCAAAGGACCTAAATAAAGTTAAACATAATCATGAAGAAATTGTGATCGATAATAAGTAATTGGTACTACACAAAAAAGTATTTCTACACTTCTTCTATTATTAATATTGCAAGAACCACAGTTCCTTTGAGACATAGATCAATGGAACAGAATAAGCAGCCCAGAAATTAACCCACATAACATACAGCTAACTGATTCTTGGTAAAAGGGCCCAGATCATGCACTGGAGAATGATAATCTTGTCAATAAATGGTGCAGGCAAAACTGATGTATATATGTAGAGGGATGATATTAGATCCATATCTCTCACTGTATACAAAAATCAATTCAATATGGATCAAAGACCTAAAGTTAAGACCTGAGACTATGAAGCTGTTGGAAGAAAATGCAGGGAAAACACCCTAAGATATTGGCGTAGATGATGACTTCTTGTATAAGACCTACAAAGCACAGGCAACAAAAGCCAAACTAGACAATTGGGATTCTTTCAAACTCAGATGCTTCTGCACACCAAAGGAAACAATCAAGAGTGCAGAGACAACCAGCATAATGAGGAAAAATTTTTGCAAGCACCTGACAAAGGATTAATGTTCAAAATATGTCAGCAATTCAAAAATAACAGCAAAAAACCAGCCAATCCTGTTAAAAAGTGAGCAAAGGACCTCAATACACAGTTTTCAAAAGGAGAACCACAAATGACCAAAAGAAGATGAAAAAATGTTCAACATCACTAGGCATCAAGTAAATGAAAATCAAAACCATAACAAGCTGCCACCTCATCCCTGTCAGAATGGCCGTTTGTCAAGACAGAGAGTAACAAATTCTGGCAAGAAAGTGGAGAAAGGGGAACACTTACACACTGTTAGTGGGAATGTAAGTTGGTGCAGCCATGTGAAAAAGGGCATGATGATTTTTTAGCATCTAGAAATAGACTTGCCATATGACCCAGCAATCCCACTACTAGGTATATACCCGAAAGACATGAACACATTGTATCAGAGATACCTGCACCACCATGTTTACAGAAGCACTGTTCACAATCGTCAAACATGGAATCAACCAGGTGTCCATCACAGATGAATGGATAAAGAAAATGTGGTGTATGTATATAAAATGCAATACTAAAAAGTGAAATTCTATCAGTTTCATCCAGATAGTTGCAACAGAACATCATGTTGAGTGAAATAAGCTAGACACAACAATACTGCATGTTCTCCCTTATGTGGGAGCCAAAATAATATATAAATAAAAACAAAAAAAGAAAGAAATGCCTGAGTCAGTTTTGTGCAAACATAGTGTTTTGTCAAACTTTGTTTTAGATATTTGTTCAACAAATTGCTAAGGTTGATAAAATATTATAAAGATCTGTGACTATTTTAAAATATACAGAATATGAAATAGACATTTCATTTGATTATTGTATATAGCCCTTGCTATGTTCCCGCTGAACTTTCTACATTTTACTTTTTACTTCTTTAACTCTGTATTTAGTGGTATACTAAGCCTTTGATTATAATGTAAATTAAAAATGTTATTGCTAAAATTTTTAAAAATATAATTAAAAAAAGAACCATGGTATAATGAACATTTGGTAACGACTGTACCCTGGGTACTGTGATAGGACACAGGTCCCTTTTATATTTATTAAATATTACTTATTTCACCTTTATTGATTGCAGGCTTTTATAACAGAATTATTGGTTATGTGATTTCTAGTATTCCTTCTGGTTGTGAACCTGTGCATTTTTACTAACAAGACTGTTTCATCATGAGCTATTATATCTTTAAGAATATTATGTCATATCAGTATTTACAAAAGGTTTTATGTAAGTAAGAGGAGTCTAAAGAACCTAAAATTGTGAAATTTACATAATTTATATTGGATTTTAAGACACAGAAAAATAATTTAAGTTTATTATGGAAATCTAGAGGACATTTATTAAAAAAGTATGAAAAGTGTTTTTACTTTTTCAGTAATATATTCATTTTACTTTTTCTCAATATTCAACATCCTAATTATGGACCTTTAAATCTGAAAACTAGAGTTTCTGAGATAAATTAATGAGTTGAAAGGAACAGTTGGAGTAAAAGAACAGAACAAGCCATTTTGTTTTTCTGAATATTGGGACAAAGATACGAGAACATCGCAAGAGATTGATAATGAGTATTAATCACTCCCCCTGTAGTTTGTGCAATTGTCACTGCTAGAACATCTCGATCTCCAGTGGAAACATGAAATCTGCTTTGTGAGTTAAGGAACCAGTTACACTTAGCAAGTCCGCACAAGGGTTTAAATGCTGAATTCTGGAAGAATTAGTGAGCCGACTTTCTGAGGACCAGGACATCTGCTGAATTTTCTCTATAAAGCAGCAGCCCATCTCGCTTTCAGACAGCTGCACGTGGTAACAAGGGTGCCTTCATCCCCCCCAACTCCTATGGGCTCTCTCATTCCATCTCTTTGGAGATGTCCTACCTGTCGATGCTTCTCTCTAATCATTAGTCTGCTAATATCCCCGTTGAAAACGAGACTTTAACACTTACAACAACGTTAACGTTTCACTTCTACCATATTGGAGCAACTGCAGTATACTGGGATATTCACCGCCTTTCCTCTGCAGTGGAGCCTAATGTCTTAGGTTTTCCGTTTACTTGTTTGTTTTTGCTTTGGTACAGCCATATCTCCCACCCTCTTTGCTACTATATATATTATATAGCCTTTCTTCTTTTTTGATGAAGTCTCCTTGTCTTGTACTTGTCAAGATTTTATTTTCACCCAGTCGTGATCTCTGTGGTATTTATTGGCTAGGAGTAGTCCTGCTGGGCTAACCTCCTTTGTTTATGCCCTGTGGTTCTTCCTTCCTTCCAGATTGGTATTTTTTGCCTTCAACAGCTTTCTCTAGGACAAACTTCAAACAAGGATAAATGCATCTACCTATAATGTGAATCACTCTACATATCTTATCTCTTATCCAAAGGCACTTTGATAAATGCCTCATTGAAAACAACAGAGGAGCCCTACAAAACACATAATCCATGGAGCCAGATCAAGTACACTAATTTCGGATTCTTGTGATAACCTCTTGTTTCTTAAAGGACCACAGACCAGTCACTCAATGCAGGAAATCATCCATGGACGGCCACGACGCTACCTGTTCTCTAATCCCTTTGTTCTCCCTCATGAGTTTTAGAAAACCACTCTAGCTTCGGTCTTCTGACCTCCACTCCACTCAGTGGCTTCTGGATGAATACCCTGAGGGGCCAAAGGCAACACTGGGAAGGGAGTTCCTCTGGGATATTTCACTTGACTCAGTGCACCCTATTAACCCAGCCCATGCCTCCCGTTCCATAACCACGAGGGTCTACTCTTTCAGTGCAGACAATTCTCTGGGGATGGGAGAGAGAGACACAGTGGAAGCTGAACTGCTCTGTCATCGTAAATTACTGCAAACAATCCCCAGTACCATAGCTTCTCCTCCACCAGCTGCATCTGCACACCCAGATGTACACAGATGCTGGGATAGAGGTTTCCGCTCATATCAGACATCCACAAGCCAGGAACGTTTGTTCTCTGAGGTCCACCGGACTTGACTTTCCCATTTCAACTCATGTTAAAAGCAGCCATTTCTTCGTCTGCAGGCCACTTATCTTTTGGTGAAGAAAGGTGTTATTGCTTCCTTAACAAAGTCAATCATACGTTGGGAGACAGCTGTGGACCTGACTCCACCTTCCAGACTCCCAGCAGTGGGACTGGAGTCTGTCCTGACAGAGCTGTAAGCTCCTCTGTACCACAGAACTTCTGATTACTTTGCAGAGTTGCACTGAAGAATAGTGTAGCTATAATGTCCAGTGTCTATTTAACAGCTTGAAAACCTCAACTCTGATTTTAGGATATGTAACAAATCATGCTTTTCATGGGGCGTTTAATCTTCAAATTACCATTTAAAAATTTTTTTGCACATTTAATCTGGAGCTGTTCTGTGGAGTAAGTACATAGGGAGGAAAAGATAAAATGAGTTCTAAAAACTTGGAGGGTTGGGGATGGGTGATTTTCCCACCGCCTGTGCTAGTGTCTCATAGTGCTTCCTTCAATATTTTTTTCCTCAGATACTTTTTTCTCAGATACTTTTTTCTAAAATACCAAAGTTATCATTATTTCTTGTGCTTAAAATACTACAATGACTCCAAATTACCCATTTGTCTCCCATATCAGATGGTGAGATGCAGGCCTGCTTGTCTTTGTAACCCAGAGCCTGTTGTAGTGCCTGCACTGTGGCTGGCCTGCAATACATATTTATTGAACAAAAGGAATAAATAATAACTAGCTCATTTTGTCCATCTCTGGTCTTTTTTTTTTAATTTTTACCTTATTATCTAAAGTTTTGTTTTAAATGTAAACTTATCAGAGAGACTATTAGGATACATCTGCCCTTATTTTCTGTAGAATTTTTTTTCACCAGAAGAGAAACAACAACAAAAAACTTAGTTTAGAGAATTTTTTATTTTATGTATTATTGGCCCTAGCACTTCCTAGAATGTTTCTAAATCATAGTATTTTACATTTGAAAGACTTGTTTCAAAAGGCCTATCGTTTTTACATATTGTGCTTTTTATGCATCAAGAGCTTTTTGGAACTCATTTTATCTTTTCCTCCCTATGTACTCACTCCACAGAACAGCTCCACATTTCCTCTCTGAGGTCTCTTTCAGAGTATTGACCTTGTAGCACACTTTCTGTTTAGCGGATTAAAATAAATATTCTGGGGGCAGGGGTGGAGAGGTGGAGACTGGGACTCTGCTTACAGCACATCCCAGGACACCTGTGCGTGGTAAGAGGCGCAAATCTGGAGAAAGATCCCTAAATTCCAAAACTGCCCCTCTGAGGCTCTGATTGGGTTACCACAGCGTTCCATCCACTCACCAGGCATTCTCACAGGGCATATTGTGCTGTGAGTTGTGTGTGTGAGTGGTAGACGTGCAACAAACACGTGCGAGATTTCCCTGAACTGTTGCCCACTTTTCGAGGGTGTGTTTCACAGCTGAAAAGCAGCTATTCGTTACAGAAGTGTTTAAGCGAAATTTATTGCTGTAGACAGTATGCTAGAGTACCTATCGCCAAAAACTAAACATTATTCAACGCCACATACCTTCCTGCACTTTTATGTTTATAAAATGTTTCTTTATTTGAGAGAGAGAGAGAGAGAAAGAGAGAGAGAGAGAATCTCCCATCTGTCGGTTCACTTCCCAAATGTCTGAGACAGTCGCTAAGCCAGGGGTCTCAGCACTCTGATATGGAATGCTGGCATCCAAAGCATCTTTTTTTTCTTTTTCTTTTTCTTTTTTAATTTATTTAAGTCATACAAGTTCCATGTATGCCCTATATACAGATTTAGGAACACAGTGATATCCCCTACTCCGTACTTCCCTCTCACCCCTAATTCAACCCTTCCTCCTTCTCCTCCCTCTCACATTCCCACTCCTGATTTTTACAAAAATCTATTTTCCGTTTACTGAATGATCATATAGTTATCTTTACATTAACTAAAAGATTTCAACAAATAGTACGAAGAAAAAAGATAAGAAAAACATACTGTTCCTGAACAGAAGAGACAAGGGCTGCAAACAATCATCAAATCAAAATGTCTATTTCACTCCAACACATTACATTCCAGGTACTCTGTTAATTACCTCGGATCAGAGAAAACATCCAAAGCATCTTAACCCCCTGCTAAACAATGCCTGTCCCTACATCTTGGCATTAACACGACTTGGATGAGACAATTTGTCCACTTTGGCCATCAAAAATGACTTATGTCTATTGCCACAAAATTGATTTGCTGAAGTGACTGAATCAATTGTAAATCTGTCTATTGTAACCCATTCATTTTGTCAGATAGTCTATGCAATCAAGTACTATCTTGAAATTGTCAGTGGCTTCTTTGAAAATATGGAAGTACTTTATTAACATATCATTTATATTTTATGTTCTAATTTTTTTTCAAGATGCTTTACAACTTACATATTTTTAAAAATATATGTGTGTGGGGCCGGCTCTGTGATGCAGTAGGTTAATCCTCTGCCTGCGGTGCCTGCATCCTATATGGGTGCCGGTTCTAGTTCCGGCTGCTCCTCTTCCAATCCAGCTCTCTCTTATGGCCTGGGAAAGCAGAAGATGGCTCAAGTCCTTGAGCCCCTGCACCCGTGTGGGAGACCAGAAGAAGCTTCTGGCTCCTGGCTTCAGATTGGCGCAGCTCTGGCCATTGTGTCCATTTCAGGAGTGAATCAGTGAATGGAAGACCTTTCTCTTTGTCTCTCCCTCTCACTGTCTGTAACTCTACCTCTCAAAAAAAAAAAAAAAAAAAAAGTAAATACGTGTGTGTGTGTTTTTTTTTTTAAAGTTCATGAATGAAATTTGGGGCAAAAATTTTTGAAATCCACATACAGTTTTTTCATGGTATGTATTTTCCATGAAGTTTGAAGTTCTCTCATATAATATGTATAGTATACATATTTTAATAAAAATGACATATATACATAAAAATATAAATAAAAGAATGGAAATAATATGTCATGTAATGTCCTGATAACAGGACACATAATGATGTGTTACCTTCTTCAACAGTTTGTGTTTTGTGCTGGTGTGGTGGTGTAGTTTATAAAACCACCCCTGAGATGCCAGCATCCCATATGGCCACCAGTTCATGTCCTGGCTGCTCCACTTCTGATCAAGCTCCCTGCTAATGGCCTAGAAAAAGCAGCAGGTGGATGACAGCCCAAGTACTTGTGCACCTGCTACCCACATGGGAGACAGTTTGAAGCTCTTGGCTCCTGGCTTCCAACTGGCCTAGTGCTAGCCACTGCAGCTGTCTAGGGAGTGAATCAGCAAATGAAAGATTTATCTCTATCTCTGCTTCTCTCACTCTAATTCAGATTTTCAAATAATAAATAAATCTTTAAAAAAATTAAGTTTTTCCAAGTACTTTCGCATCTATTTTTAAATTAATTCTCATGACAACTCTGTGAGACATATGATAATCCTGATTTGACTAAAGGAAAAAAAATTCATGGAGTGTAATGGTTCATCCAAACTCAGTTTCAGGGTTGAGATCAGCAAACAGATAGAAGGTAGACTTCTGTCCTCTGACTTGTGATACATTATTCTATAGTTACCAATGATTTATAAGGATGTAATATCATTTCTTTTCAAAAAAATTCACTACTGTCAAATCACCTGAAAAGGAGACTATGCACACAATAAACAAAAACCAGTAGCTATTTTTATATGGAATGATGAACTCACTAAAAGAGAAATCAACAAAGAAATCCCATTCACAATAGCCACCAAAAAAAATCAAGTATTTAGGAATAAATTTAAACAAATAAGTGAATGATCTCTATAATGAAAATTAGCAGACATTGATGAAAGAAATCATCAAGAACACACAAAAAAAACACAAAGATATTCCTTGCTCATGGATTGGAAGAATCGATAGCATTAGAATATCTATATGACCTAAAGCAACCTATAGATTCAGTGCAATCCCTATCGAAATACCAATGACATTCTTTACAGAATTAGAAAAAAATCCTAAAATTCATATGGAATCTCAAAAGACCCAAAATAGCCAAGGCAATCCTGATTAAGAAAATGGAGCTGGAAGCATCACAATACCTTACTTCAAAGTATGTAACAAAGCTATAGTAATTAAAATAGCATGGTACAAAAACCACTACATAGATCAATGGAACAGGACAGAGAGCCCAGAAATTAATCCACACAAATACAGCCAACTGATTTTTGATAGAAATGCTCAGACCATACAGTGGAGTATGGGTATTCTCTTCAATAAATGGTACTGGCAAAACTGATGTATAAATATAGAGGAATGAAATTATACCCATACCTCTTGACATATACAAAAATCAACTCAAGAGGGATCATAGACCTAAGTTTAAGACCCAAGGCCCTGAAGTTGCAGAAGAAACCATAGGAAAAACACCCTAAGACACTGGTGTAGGGTACGACTTCTTAAACAAGATCCCCAAAGCAGGCAATGAAAGCAAAACAAAACAAATGGCACCATATCAAACTCAAAAGCACTTGCCCAGCAAAGGAAATGATCAATAGATTGAAGAGACATCCAACACAATGAGAAAAACAATGTTTGCAAACCACCCGACAGAAGATTGATATCCAGAATATATCAGCAACCCAAAAACCTCAACAGAAACATAATTCGTCAAGGTAAGGCAAAGGACCTCAGTGGACCTCAATAGATCTCAAAAAAAGGAATTCAAAGGCCAACAAATACATGAAAAATTGTTCAACATCACTAGCCATCAGGGAAATACAAATCAAAACCACAGTAGGTATCACCTCACCCCTGTTCGAATGGCTAAAGTCTAAAAGACAGAGAGCAACAAACGTGGCCAAAGGGGAACACTTACGCATTGTTGGTGGGAATACACATTAGTGCAGCTGCGTGGAAAACAATGTGGTGGTTTCTCTAAAAACTAGAAATAGACTTGCCATATGATCTAGCATTTCTGCTACTAGGTATATACCCAAAAGACATGAACATATCAGAGACACCTGCTGCACCATATGTATGATAGTACTGTTCACAATAACAAATTTGGAGTCAGCCAGGGTGTCTATCATTAGAAGAATGGATATAGAACATGTGATTATACATAAACAATAGAATATTATGGAGCTATTTAAAAACAATGAATTAGAGTGTTTGTATCAAAATGGATGCAAGTGGAGGGTACCATGCTGAATAAAATAAGTCCTGGGGAAGCTATGGGGTGTGGTAGTTTAAACCTCTACCTGTGGTGGTGCCGGCATCTTATGTGGGCTCCCATTCAAGTCCTGGCTGCTCCACTTCCAATCCAGCTGCCTGCAAAAGACCCTAGAAAGCAGTGGAAAATGACCCACAGACATGGGCCACTGCATGCACGTGGGAGACCCAGAAGAAGCTCCTGGTTCCTGGCTTCAAATCAGCTCAGCTCCTGCTGTAGCAGCCATTTAGGGAGTGAACCAGCAGATGGAAGATCTCTATCTCTGTCTCTCCTTCTCTCTATCTGTAACTCTGTTTCTCAAATAAATAATATTTATTTAAAAATAAGAAATAAACCAGATATAGGACAAATACTGCATATCCTCCCTTATATGTAGAAGCTAAAATTAAAAGAAAAAAAGGAGAAAAATTAAAAAAGAAACATCTGTGTACCTCAGTATTGCTGCAAATACAGTTTTATAAACTTTGTTTTGTACCTTTTTAAACCAATGGTTAAGAATGTTATACTACTACAGGTTTAATGAACTGTTATTTTAGACTTTACTGTATTTGGGTGAAATGGTCATTTTTCCATTCAATTATTGTTTATTGCCATTGTCTATATTCCTACTGGAGTAGGGTCTTTTTGCTTTTTAAATGATATTTAGTGAAGCTTTAAGCCTTCTTATTGTAATGGAAACTTAAAATATATTATCTCAAAAACTAAAATAAAAGAGAGGGATGGAAATGGAGGAAGGGGGGAAGGGAATATCATTATATTCTTCAGGTTGCATCTACAAACTATATTGAATCTGTTAAAAATAAGTGAAATTTTAGAAAAATCTTAGGAAAGAACACTATGCAAATTTTCAAAAAATCTGTGGTAGTGGAAACAATTTTGAAAGCAGAAATGCTAAGAAGCAGAAGTCTGGAGGTTAAGTTTCCATCTTATATAAGTAATGTAACATCTGGGAAAGTTAGTGAAAGTCATGTCTTAGCAGTGCCCTTAAAGGAAAGTTTGATGGGGATGTGATCTGCTTACGAAACAAAAGCACTCTGTTCTGCTCTTCAGATAAACGAGAACGTCAGCTACCCCGGCAGTCCTGCTACAATAGTGTCATGGCTCAGCATAGGCATTAGAACCACGTAATATAAATCACCATCTTCAACAACGGCTGACTGCTCCCATAGGCTAGGTGATGTAGATGCTTCCTTCAATCAATTCTTGGAACAACTCTATATCGCCCATTTTATGGAACTGGACACTGAGACTGGGTTTAGGATCTAATCTATTCTCCGTGGGTGAGAGAGCTTAGATTTGAACCCAGGTTCTTCATCAATCACTCCCAAAAGAGCATCATGTGTGAGATTTTCCTGTGAAAACAAGTGTTGAAGGTTTCAAAGCTGGCAATATCACATAGGAAGATATTTGAAAAGTTCTATGAACTTTTTGGAAGACTCCCTATGTGTAGGCATTAGACCTTGCAGGAACATGACTTGAGAAAGCAGCAAGCATAAACCTATTTTGCTGTCATGGTGCCCCAGGCTTCGTGCCTCCACTGGATCCTGGATGTGACCTTAACCAGAGGATCCAAACATGTGATCCAACCAGGCCAGCTGCATCCAGTCCCTGGCCACAACCCCACAAAAAACCTGAATTGAAAGTTTTTGTCATCAGGCCACAGCACTGGGCATTCACTGGGCTTACTGAATACATGGTATGGCTCTCTATGTCCAGTTACTAACAAACATTTTTGGAGAGAAAATTGATGACATTGAAATACACCACCTGATAGCAAGGATGCAGGCAAGGAGAACGACAGCTTCCTCCCATCTCTAAAGATCAGCAGAACTAGAATCTGTTCACAGAAGAGTCTAGCAACTGGCTGGGGTGACTTGGCCTGGTGACTTGTGTTAGGAGAGGTATTGCATGCTGCATGCAGCCAGCTTGCAACAGTTTATCCTCATTTCAAAGGGAGATCATTCTGTGAAACCAATGCAGTATGAATGAGAGCCCTGTGTCTGAGCCAGTCTATAAAGGGTGGTATTCTAATAGGATGTCATTCACATATTTTAATACATTCTTTTCTATTATCAGCCTTTTGGCATAATTACCACTTAATCAAATGTCACTACGTGTCCTAGATATGGTCATCTATCATGCTTGTGAATAATTCAGGTTGATGAAACATGAAGATTGTGATACTTTTCAAGCTTTTTACTGACTTGAGCCACTGGACAGCAAATGCATTTACTGTGAGTAATCTCTTCAGTTTTTCTTCTCTTTACATATTGGGGCTTGCAATAGCAGCATTCAAATGGCTAAAGGTTTCCTCTTCAACACTTGGTAATTAGTCTAAGTGTTAATCAGATATTAAAAGTATACTGGGAACCATACACAGCTGACTGTGTGTGCATCTTTGCCCCTGGTAATTTCTCCTAAAGCATAGCACTCCCCTCACTGAAATCCTAGTCATGCGTCAGATCTTAGCTTAACAGGGATTGTCTCTTTCTTGAATACTTTCTTCTCTTCCACCTCCCATGTCATCAATACACACACACACACTTCTTCCACTTCCCATGTCATCAACACACACACACACACACACACATACACACACACACACCTTCCAACTCCCATGTCATCAATACACATACACACACACACTTCTTCCAACTCCCATGTCATCAATACACACACACACGCACACACACTTCTTCCAACTCCCATGTCATCAATACACACACACACGCACACACACTTCTTCCAACTCCTATCTCATCAACATACACATACACTCACACCCACACATTTCTCTGTAGATATCACTGTTGTATTATGTCCTAGAACCCTGTGATTTTCCTTTCTAGACTTGAATATCCTCAGGGCCTGGCATCCTGTAGATGCTTAAAAGAAACTTCTTATATTTGTTCACATGTACATTCATATATACATATTTATATAAATTCTAATTTCTGTCAACTTAAACTCAAAAGTCCAGTGTAATGCCACAAGTCCTCACATAAATCATTTTCCTCTGTCCAATAGCATAGGACTCAAGAAAAGAATAGTTTGACACACACTTTGGTTTCTGCACTCTCCTGTCTTGCTTCTATCAATACACAGTATTTGGAAGAACAGAATGCTTTGCTGAGTGAACAGCACACAGCCTCATAAACATTTTTACTCATGTCCTGGAAATACAACTTTTTTTTTTGCTTTCAAACTATTATTTAATGAATATAAATTTCCAAAGTAGAGCTTATAGATTACAATGGCTTCCCCCACATAATGTCCCTCCCACACGCAACCCTCCCCTTTCCTACTCCCTCTCCCCTTCCATTCACATCAAGATTCATTTTCGTTTCTCTTTATATACAGAAGATCAGTTTAGCAC
Organism: Oryctolagus cuniculus; assembly: GCF_051225735.1. Taxonomy (NCBI): domain Eukaryota; kingdom Metazoa; phylum Chordata; class Mammalia; order Lagomorpha; family Leporidae; genus Oryctolagus; species Oryctolagus cuniculus. The sequence goes on along the minus strand of NC_142875.1, from coordinate 5,167,795 downwards.
ACATTAAGTAAAGATTTCAACAGTTTGCTCCCACACAGAAACATAAAGTGAAAAATACTGTTTGAGTACTAGTTATAGCATTAAATCTCAATGTACAGCACATTAAGGACAAAGATCCTACATGAGGAATAAGTGCACAGTGACTCCTGTTGTTGACTTAACGATTTGACACTCTTGTTTATGGCATCAGTAATCACCCTAGGCTCTTGTCATGAGCTGCCAAGGCTATGGAAGCCCCCTGAGTTCACTGACTCTGAACATATTTAGACAAGGCCATGGTCAAAGTGGAAATTCTCTCCTCCCTTCAGAGAAAGGTACCTCCTTCTTTGATGACCCATTCTTTCCACTGGGATCTCACTCACAGAGATCTTTCATTTAGGGTTTTGTTTTTTTTTTTTTTTTTTTTTTTTTTTTTTTTGCCAGAGTGTCTTGGCTTTCCATGCCTGAAATAGTCTCATGGGCTTTTCAGCCAGATCCGCATGCCTTAAGGGCTGATTCTGAGGCCAGAGTGCTGTTTAGGACATCTGCCATTCTATGGGGTCTGCTGTGTATCTCACTTCCCATGTTGGATCATTCTCTCCCTTTTTTATTCTATCAGCTAGTATTTGCATACACTATTTTTTTTTGTGATCCCTTTGGTTCTTAGTCCTATCATTATGATCAATTGTGAACAGAAATTGATCACTGGGACTAGTGAGATGGCATTGCTACATGCCACCTCGATGGGATTGAATTCGAATCCCTTGGTATGTTTCTAACTCTACCGTTTGAGGTAAGTCAGCTTGAGCATGTCCAGAATTGCACATCTCTTCCCTCTCTTATTCCCACTCTTACATTTAACAGTGATCATTTTTCAGTTAAGTTTCAGCACTTAAGAAGAATTGTGTATTGATTACAGTATTCAACCAAAGGTATTAAGTAGAACAAACAAAAAAAAAATACTAAGAGGGATAACATATTAAGTTACTCATCAATAGTCAGGGTGAGGGCTGATCAAGTCACCGTTTCTCATAGTGTTCATTTCACTTTAACAGGTTTCTTTTTTGGTGCTCAGAAATACAACTTTCTAATCCCATTTTTTTCAAAAGAAGAAATCGAGGCATAACTTTTCAACCCTCAGCCTTATTAAACCTCTACATTCACAGTGAGAAATAAGTGAAATAGTATTTACATTTTCTAGACTCTTCTATACAATACTTGTGGATACTATCAAAAATTTACTTGTTTCGCAGAATCTTGAACAATCATGCTTCCAATGCAAATTACGAATTTCAGTATACCTTTTCCATTTTTATAATAAGGTAGAGCTTTTCAGTAAAGTTAAAATAAGGATCATGAGAGATGCAGTACTCAAGAATGAAGGAGTACCATGGATGTAAAGTAACTGTATTTCCTTAAATATTGTTTTAAACCATAAAGCTAGTTATGAGCGGAATACAAACATTGTGAAGTTTACAAAAGCACAATTTAAAATGCACTAAAGTTTGATTCAATCAAAGAGACAGAAATTTCAATACAAGAAGTCTGAAATGTTTTTCTAGAAACCCATGTCATGATTTAACAACCAGAAGGCACACAAAGGCCATCTGATGCCAAGTGTCCAGGAATGCCATGTCTTGACACTGGAAAATGTTTTCCAAAAAAGCCTAGTCTTTCATCTTCCATTGATTTTCAGGGAAGGAAATTGTCCTCCCAAGTTCTGTGACCTAACTTCACCTCGTGGAATGCTGAACATGGCTTTCCTCCGTCTTCCATTGCAAACCACAGGGCTTGGAAAGGTGATGTTTGGGAACAAGACATTTGCTTTCTGCTTCAGACACATCTTCAGTTCAACTAAAGGAGCGAATCCCAGAGAAAAGCATTCAGCTCCTCCTGCCCAGATTGACTGTACACCTAGACCTGAGCAAAGCTGGCACATGAGCTACTACGGTGAGCTGTCACAAGGAGGTATTTCAAGTGGTGGCCCTTGGTGAAGCCACCTTGTAGCTGACCGGTCTGCCCACCGTGCTTCAAATCCAGGAGGGCTGCAGCCCCCAGAAATAAGAGAAACTGAACTGGTTATGCTGGCTCTGAGGAGAAGGGATTTGAGACTTTGTCTACTCAATGTGTAAAAG